>NC_133618.1:681012887-681215387 GCF_048593235.1 Sminthopsis crassicaudata
CTCATCAATCTCTATCTCTTTTTGCCCTTTCTGGCATCTCCAGGAACAATATCCTTGAACAGTTAGCAGCTGTTCTTTATAGTCTATAAGTAATAGAAAGAAATCAAAGTCTACTTTTCCCTTCAGGAATTCATTACTTACAGCCAGGACGTTCATTTAAGCATTACTGTGCTGAAAGGCCTCATGGGAGTTCTTAGTTGTTGAAGAAGACACAATAACCTGATGAATGTCGTGCATGAATCAGATGGATTGAATTACAACCTGCCCTGATTACTAGTTTGTTTGAATATGATTGAAAATGACGTTGAAATCTTGAGTGGTACTGGGTAATTTGAGCTCTGGTTACTTAGATGTCTCCTCCATGCTCACTCCCCTGGGAGTCCATCCTTTGAAGGACTACAGGGAAGGCAAGGATTGCTACTGTCAATTATAGTTAAGGATTGTCTGGGCTTCCAGAGGCCTTGAAGATTGTTATTTCCAACTGCCTCCTTTTACATATGGGAAAACAAGGTCTCAGAGAGGAGAAGCGACTTTGAGAAAGAAGGGTATATGAGATTAACATTGGGACGATAGAGCAAAACAGTGAACAAATGAGATGACCTACTTACTTGGGGGAAGGCTTTGCCTTTGACAGTAAATTTCACTTCAAATGTCAATTAAACAAACCTTTATTCAGTGCCTGTGAGAAAGTCTACATCAATTCGATTCATCAGACTAGAATTTATTCAAGATCTACTCTATGCCCTGCCTTGTGCTGAGCATTAGGAATACAAGGGGGAAAATGAACAAACTTGTGGACTCAAGAAACTCACATCTACTTGTAAGACATAACATTTACACTGCCAAGGAAGGACAGAATACTGGGAGATGGAAGATATTGGTCGCTAGGGAGCTAAGTATTCAGAGGGGTGAGGGAAGGGGTGTATACCTAGCAGAGGGGACAATGTCAACAGAGGGACAGGCAATAAAGGAGATCGATCATTGACAGAACAACATTTTGATGCAACCCTAGATTGCATGAAGGTGAATACTGTGGACATAAGGTAGAAAAGTTAGTTGGGGCCAAATTATAAAGGTATGTAAATGCACAGAGGTTTATTGTTATCCTAGAGGTACCAAGGAGACCGTAAAATGAATTGAGGTGGGCAACAGCATGGAGAGATCTGTTCTTTAGAAATAGGAGTTCACCAGTTGCCAGCAGGATATAAAGCACGTGATTCATTGTACATAGTAGGTGCTCATCAAATATTTGAAATATGTATACATGTGTTTATATGTGTGTGTTTGTATATTGGGGGAGTTTGTGGGTGTGGGTGTACGTATGTGTACATATACACACATATATCCAGCAAATATTATACACATACATATTTGTTGCATTGAGTTGAATTTCAACCTCAGATACAAATAGGATCCAGATTTTTTTCCCTTCCCCAGTATCATTGATCTGATTTTATTGCACAGATTTACCATTACCAAGCATTCTTTAAACTTGCACAAATGCATGATTACAAAGGCAACAAACAGAGATGGTTTTCTTAAACATAGTGATTTGAGATAAAATCGTTTACTTCACTATAGATAAATCTGCTCCTAGGAAATTTCAATGTTAGTAAATAGCAGTAAAATCTCATTCTACAGGTGTCCATATCCCTTTCTGTTTGGGTTAGAATCTTCACAGTAGTTAGTTGAGGAGAAGAGCTGGCCAATATCTTCACCAGTAAAGGATTCAATAGTTTAAAATGATTTCAGAAGGACCTGAGATGGGAAAGAGGATTGTCCAGTAAAGAGAAAGGACAAGGAAGGAAATCTTCATAGAGTCACAGTCATGTCAGTCAAATATGAAATAATGGCACATTGCCAATAATGAGTGTCATACAAGAAAATGGCATAAAAAAAACCCAGAAAATGTTTAACCAGAAGATATGGACTTGCTGAAGAGTTGAGAGAAAGGGAAAATGGAGAAAAATCTGAGGGCGGTACTGGTACTTCCAGTAAATGAGTATTTCCTTCATAAAGGATTTACTGGAAGATATTGGCAAGAATCTAACAGCATTAGAGCCATGGCTGTATTGAGGTCTACAGAATTAGGAGGAATATCACAGATCCATGTAATAAATTTCCTGCACATTTGGAACTATGCCCAAAAAGTTATCAAACTGTGCATCCCCTTTGATCCAGCAGAGTTACTACTGGGCTTATATCCCAAAGAGATCTTAAAGGAGGGAAAGGGACCTGTATGTGCCAAAATGTTTGTGGCAGCTCTTTTCGTAGTGGCTAGAAACTGGAAAATGAACGGATGCCCATCCATTGGAGAATGGTTGGGTAAATTGTGGTATATGAATGTTATGGAATATTATGGCTCTGTAAGAAATGACCAGAAGGATGATTTCAGAGAGGCTTGGAGAAACTTACATCAACTGATGCTGAGTGAAACGAGCAGAACCAGGAGATCATTATACACTTCAACAATGATACTGTACGAGGATGTATTCTGATGGAAGTGGAAATCTTCAACATAGAGAAGAGCTAATCCAATTCAAACTGATCAATGATGGACAGAATCAGCTACACCCAGAGAATGAACACTGGGAAATGAGTGTAAACTGTTTGCACTATTGTCTTTCTACCCAGGTTACTTTTACCTTATGAATCCAATTCTTACCGTGCAATAAGAAATTCGGTTTTACACACATATATTATATCTAGGATATACTATAACACATTTAACATGTATGGAATTGCCTGTCATCTAGGGGAGGGAGTAGAGGGAAGGAAGGGAAATTTTGGAAAAGTCAATACAAGTAATAATGTTGTAAAAAATTATCCATGCATATGTACTGTCAAAAAAATTATAATTATAAAATTAATTTAATAAATAAATAAATAAAGTTCCTGCACCAAAAGGTTCCTGGAAGAAGCACATTGTTTTATTAGATATTTTCCCAAATTAATCATGCTCAATTTCATATGCTATTTACTTAAAAATACACACCCATTTTTTTTTTAATATCCCTGTTTAGAGTGCATCTCTTAATCACAGTGGGTTGACTATTGCTTCAATGAATGAAGGTAAAGGGCTTGCTCTCATGGAATCATTGAAGCATTTCCCTCTCAGGGAGAGTGATGTTTAGTCTGGGAACAGTAAAACAAAAGTCGGAGAAAATTGAAGAGCTGGTAGGAGAGCACTATGCTATCTGTCACTAATCTCTTCACCAAGGGCGAGTGATCGCTATCCCAGGTCCTGATAGAAGCATTGACGACAATTGCTGAATCTCTGGTACTGATCACTTACACATTGTGTCAAACAAGGAAGTTGTTTCAAGATTAAGGCCGTAAAAAAACTATTCTTTAGGTCAGAGAGTGGAAGTTGGCAGATGCATCAACCTGAAGAGGTCAGTGAATTGACATCAGTCCTTATACAGATTAGAGAATAGATCTGTAAATGGGTAGTTTGTCAGCACTTAGGTGAGGACACAGTAATCAGAAAGGCTCCCCATTGCTTCATGTGAACAGAGTAAACACATTCCAAACTAACCTCATTTCCTTTTCTGACAGGGTTACTACCCTCAAGGAAATGCTATTTGTCAAATCTGGATGTTAAAGTAAACTTTATAGACACTTTGCAAACTCTCTGTAAGCTTGATTTGAGAGCAAGATGGAGAACTGGGAGCTCAGGGAAACTGAGATCACTGAGGGCAAAACAGAGGTCCCTGAGATCAGAGGGGGTTTAATAGTTCACCCTAAAGGCAGTCACTTGGGGTGCTCCCTAGATTTCTCACTTGACTCTATTCTGTTCACCATCTTTATCAATGATTCAATTAAAAACCCTGGCAGTCCAGGGATGCTATTTCTCATAGTCCAGAGATGACTTAAGAGCTAGGAGGGAGAGCTAACTACTGAGTGACCAAACTAGGACTTAAAAAACCTTAGCAAGCCTAGACACTTAGAGGGATTCTTAATTGAAGCTAGGAGGTAGGTTTTGTATGAAACATATGGGATAAAGGTTCACCATGGGACACCCAGTAGCATAATGTCATCTCAGGCCATAGGAAAAGAAACTGAGCATTCAGAATATGGAAGTGGATTCCCCTCCCCAGGTCTTAGGCACAGAATCTGTAAAGTAGACTATTCTAAGCTAGATGTTTCATTAAAAAAAGAAGCTTAACAAGTTGGAGAATTTCCAAGTCAACCAAGATATTAAAGGGTCTCACCCTTAAATACAAGTAGGGTTTGAGGGAGCTAGAGAACAGAAGACTTAAAGAGAGCATCAAATCCAGGAAGCATGCAGGCTGTCTTCATGAACTTGAAGGACTGTCATATGGAAAGAGACATTAGACTTTCTTTATTTGGCCCCAGAGAAAAGAAATAAGAGCAAGAGGTGAGTAGGACCAGAGGAGGTGGCATGGCAAAGGGCAATATTCCTCCACAATGGGAAAACCAAAGTATCTGCCAATTTCTGGTGCCTTCCTCCCGAGGATTAACTCCTATCCACTCTTTATGTCTATGTCTGTGGACATGTCTATGTCGTGTATGGATCTATTTATTCACAAATTGTCTCTCTGATTGGGATACAAGTTCTGAGAATGTAGAGTTGCTTTCTGCCTTCTTCGTATGGCCAATGCTTAATGTGGTGTCTGTCACCAAACTAAGGCTTACTGAATGCCTATTGCCTAAGGAACTGACCCAAATGGAACGGGCCACCCTGAGAGAGTGAACTGCATCTCCCTGGAGCCCTTTGAGCTTAGGCTCGATGACAATTTGTTCGGGACGTCAAATTGTCTTTTTGAAATCTTTTGATTCATGGGTAAATTGGATTTCAGTGAGACAGAGTTGCACAAAATCATCCTCCTCCTTCTCTTTTTCAAAGCCATCACTGTCCGGTGGCAGAACAGAGTCAAGAGATCTGGTGATGACTCAAGATGGCTTGGGGTCTTCCATGTCTAACCAAACTTTCAGCGCTCCACAACACTTGCTTCAACTGCCTTCGTGGCCATCAGAACAAATTGGGCCCATCTACCCATTCCATCAAGGGAAGACTTTACATGCTTGGGGAAGACACCACCCCCAACTCACCGTAGCGTCTGAGACACCTTGGTTAGCTCATTTGTGGAAAGGCTTTTCCAAGGTGTGACCACTGTGCGTTCTACAGCTTCTTAGAGCCACAGGTAAGAGTTGGGTGGATCAGGTGGACACCAGAAGTGGAAAGCAGCCCTAAAAGGGTTCCACAGCCCTCATACCAGAAGTACTAGTCTTCCCTGAACATACCTTAACCCCCTAAAAATCAAGTATTTTCATTGGTGTTATAAGCTGAGCCATTACTAGAAGGCATCTGAGATTCGTTATTTCTAGCTCTATTATATAGTGAGTCTGTAATCTCCTGTATTCCCAATAAAAGTGGAAATGAAGAATGCATATGTTAAAAGAGGAGGAAAGGGAGAAGGAGCTGTTCAGAAGATTTGAATTGCTCCAGCAAAAGGTGGTGAGGAAATACATGAGACTCTGTCCAGTGCCAAAGGCAGATTTCCTTCTTCTAGAATGATACGTTTGTCTAACAGGCCTGTCATCCTTTCACTTGTTAGAAAATTTCAGATTATTTGCTTCAACATCTCCAGTGAAGTGTTTTTGACACAGTAATTGAAGGATTAATTGGAGTGCTTAAGCACAATAAAGAGTCTTATGACAGAGGTTGATTCCCAATCTTTATCCTCTGAGGCTTTGGGGAGGCGAGACATTCTGGAGTGATGCATCTTTCCTCTGATGCAGAGAGCTGGAAAGCCAGGAGAGTAAAAAGGACTGCAGGAGAAGGGGAAGTAAAAACAAGGGCAGAACCATAGAGAACAGCAATTCAGAACCTCCTACATGTCACGGACCTTTTTGACCATCTTAGGTGGAGCTAGTGGATTTTTCTCCAGAATACTATGTTTAAGTGAATAGAAGGAAATGCATAGGATTGTGGGAGGAGTCAGTTGTGCTCCCGCATTTGTTTAAAAATTAAACACACACACACACACACACACACACACACATTCAGTGATTCTAGGTTAAAATTAGCTGCTCTAGAGAGTGATTTCTTTCATCCTCTTTTCCAAACTATCATGGAATATCCAAGAAATCATGGAGCCCATAGGTTCAGCAATACTTTCAAGTAGTGGGAAGAATACTCCTAGATTCTTGAAGTGTTAGGTGACTTGGCCTTAGGGCTGGCTATCAGTTGGCAAATAAAAGCATTTAGTTCAGGAGGACAAATGTCCAGGGCAGCCACCTGAGGGGGATCCATGTGGCTGTTTGTCGGTCTGGCATATACACTTAGAACGAGTCTTGGCACTGAATGTCCCATGATGCGTCTGGCTTGATGTCCGTCTTCCTTTTCTTGTGATTGATGTGGGCACAAAATATCCACTAGGCGAATCTAGACAGAATTTTGGGGATTATTAACTCCATGATATCTAGGCTGGCCAGCCAGTACCCACCCAGGTCATAACCTCTACTCTAATAGCAGTTTCCTCACTTTTCCCTCTTGACTATAGTTATCCAGTTCAAATGCCCATCACTGTCTCCTTTCCTCTTTATTATCCCTCTGTCCTATCAATAATGATACACTCAGATTCTAGCCCCTGATCCCACTACCCCTGTGCCCATCTCCCTCTTTAACTGTTCTTCATAAGCTAAAGGCCAGAACTCTAATATTCAATGCCCTGAATGTATCCATCATCTGGTTGTAATTACAGACTATCAGGTTATACGTCAAGACAATCATCTTACTCTTTCTCATCATCTGACTTTCTACTGTACCCCACCACTCGGTTGCCAGTTTGTCTCTTCTCTGCTCAAATCTCCCACACTAAAATCTTGCCCCATCCTCCCCTGCCTTTGAAGAGAACTTCTACTTATATTTAGAAAGAACACAGAAGATGTCCAGTGTGAGCTGCCTCTTTTCTTTTCTTCCCCTTGACAGTCCCCTTCCCCATGTCATCCTTTTTTTCCTCCTTTCCTTGAGTCCCTGGTGAAAAGGAAGTCTATCCGTTCACTGAGGTTAGATCCTCTGAATCAGCCCTGATCTCATTCTTTTTCATCCTCTATTGAGGATCCTTCCCTCCCTCTCTCCCCAGGACATTTGCTGACCTTGTGCTGATTAATGTTTTCCATCAGTGATGTGGAAGAAGACAGCAACTTAACAAATTTTCAAAGGCTCCCAAGCTGATAGGAAGATAGAACATACTGGGTGTCCACATAGTACCTGTTCATGGAGTGGAACTGAATTTAATAATAATGTATTACCGAATAGGGATGGAAATGGAGTTTTCAACTTGGGTTTAAGCAAGCAAAGACAAAGATCAGGAGTATGGGAAATATGAGGCAGGGGAGTGGTGATCCTTGAGAGAGCCAAAGAAATTATACTGTCCTGCTGGCAGATCTAATCCTGAAAATTCTCCTTCAAACCCTAGACTGGGCCACCATTAAGGAGCTCATAGATTCATTACTTACCAATAAATCTGGAGAGAGTCAGGAAGAAAAAAAAATCAGCAAAGAAATTTACTTAAGGTCGGCAGGATGCTGCCACCCATAGACACATATATCACTTATTTAGGCAATAAGCATTTATTAGGTGCTTACTATGTGCCAGCCAAGGTCCTAAATGCTGGAGGTACCACCTTGATAAGAGAAAAGACAGTGTCTGCCATCATAGAATTTACAATCCAATGGGGAATATGGTACTCACAAAGAAATAGAAAAGGCAGGGGTAGAAGAGCAGGGCAGGGTAGAAAAGTCAGGCTGAGGAGTCCAGAGTCATGTAGCCAGGTGGGATATGAGAAGTGTCAACTCTTTCAGTCTAACCAAGATGCCCATGGGATGTACCATCTAGTCTGTCATAGGCAAAAGGTCCCTGACAACCTTTCTGAAGATTTTCTGGGTCAGACCCAGGTGGCCCAACCTCTGCATGTACAATGCACACGTTTTCTATTGGATCAGCTGACCCATTTTGGCTCACACCAGACAAAATGAATAAATGCTATGTAACCATCTTGGAGCAGATGGAGTAGGGGCAGCAGGTACTAGTAGAAGTGGCTGTTTCAGGACTAGGAGATGTCAAAGAGAACTATAATGGAGTAATGAAAAAGCATGATTAATTCCAGGCAGAGACGCAGAAATGAGATTCAAAGAGATCTCAATGCTAGAGGGAGTAAAGTAAGTTTCAGTGGCAACAATTGCAGCTGGATGATGAAGGAGGTAAAGGATCAGGACAACTGTGTGGGTTAGTCCCAGATCCAGTGACACAAGCTCAAAAAGACCAAGATTTCTGTTGCAACATTGCGTATCGGGCACCAGGGACAATTTGGCATAATTAATGACTCCAGGCTCTCAAGTGCTCCTATGGAGAGGTAAGAAGAGTTGCTGCTCCATGTCCTAGATATTGCAATGGACCTGAATTGTGAGATATCCTATTTTTTCCTTATGGAAATCCTTCACAGATAAACTGAAGGGCCTACCATCATACCAAGCTGGGGGTTAGCTTTTTTTCTTAGATCCCACATCTGACCACATAATCATGACCTTCCTGGATCGTGTCCAGCAATCCAAAGAAAAGGCACAAAAAGGAAAAGAGATTGTCTGCTTTAAGAGATGAAAGTGGGGGAAAACATCTCTGAGGACACAGGAGATGGGGGCAAATCCTATTTTATGGGAAGCAAGTTTAATTGTGAAGAACAGAGAACAATGGTATTCATGTTTACACTGTGAAATTGGAAGTAAAGGCAACTCACAATTTTAAAACAAATAACTATGAGGAAGGGTTTTCTTTGGTTTTTTTTTTTTTTTTGTATCTTTGGGTTTTTGATTTGTTTTGTCTTTTTCTGGAAGAGTTAGTATAGGTTTTGTCTAGATAAATAGCATGTTTAGTTCATTTAACATTAAAAAGTTACAACATGTTTAGAATACCAAAAAAGATAACCCACAACACTTTTGGATATTGAAAGACAATTGTCTGCAAGCAATGACCAAAGCTATTTACACACACACACACACACACACACACACACACACACACACACACACGTATTATATATATACATACATATATATATATATATATATATATATATATATATATATATATACATTCTATGTAAAATTGAATCTCTTTGAATGTAAGGGCCCTTTAAATGGGCTGCGCCACAGCGCATCATGAGGCCCGGAAGTAATTTCTGTGGATATTAGGACTGCCTTGTAGGTGGGATCTTGGTCACAATGAGATAGCTTCATAATGGGTGACTCTCTTGCTGATTGGCTGTGTGTGTGTGACCTCACAGGCCCTTTATAAGCTCACTGCCGGCAGCAGTTGCTCTCTTTAACCTGGCGCTCTTCACCCTGGCTCCCTAGCCTGGGTGGCCAAGCCAAGATGGGTAGCCAAAAGAGGTAAGGATTTTGGTAGTGAACACGTGGGTCTTCTGACCAGGTGTTCACTCGGGAACCAACAAGTCAGGGCATCAGTTAGGGCACTATGTGAGTATATATAATAAAGGCTTTTAAGATTACACGTGGCTGTTCTTGAGCGCGCTACCGGTTATTAAGCTATAGATTCAAGAGATTGTGGCCAGAGACCTTTGAAGGCCTCAGAGGAGGCGAGCCGGGTAGAGTTCATACTGCAAAGGACAGTGGTAAAAGGTACTCTGGTGGGTCTAGGGCAGACTAGTAATTGTAACTGCCAGGAGAGCACGTTACATTTGAAAATAGAAATTAATATTGTTTTAAATATATACATATCTGAGTTTTAAATGTTGATTGTACTATTTCAACTCTGGCTCTTAAAGATAGCCATATCCCCTGCCCTCATCATTTTTTTTTTCTTTCCCTCTATTCCATGTTCATGAAGTTTTATGTAGATATGTAAACACGAATGTATGGCATGTTTGTGAACATGTGCACTTATTGCCAAAGTCCTTGTTGATAAAGGAGGTGATTCTAAAACTTCATCTACTCTGTGTATTAGATATTTTAGCAGCAAATTCAGTAGGCATGATGGGAGTGGAAAGAAGAGGGGGAAAATACATTCTATCTTTGAACTTGTTTCTTTTTCTTTCTTTAGACCTAAATGCAGATGAATTATATTTCCTCCCTTTTCCTTTTCTCTCTGCCACTTCTAACAACATTGTTTTCAAATGAATGATTGCATTTCAACAAACTTTACCCTCTGAAATTTTTCAACGAAAATGGACATTTGATCGAGCTTAACTTATGATTAATAATTTGTTATTAAGAGGAAATAGATCACCAACATGAACAAAGGTTTAAATTACTTGGGAGAAAAATACTGAGAAGTATACAATGGGATTTTCTTTTTCTATTGTATTTATGTACATCTTGAACTAAAAAATTAGGTTCAAACTCAGGTTAAGATTTTTTACAAAGTTCAATTATCTCTGTAATTATTTTTCATTTAATACACATCCCTATTTTTAGGTCCCAGCAAGGAGTAGAAAATGTTGAAATGATATCCAAGCTTTCATTTTGGTAATGTTCCACAGCTCCAGTAGGAATGGGGAACAAATCTCATTTAAAAATCTAGTCCTTAGAAATTTCTAGTATTTAGGAGCCTTTTGAGGTTGGTCATCATGTTCCCAGAACCACTCCCTTTAAGTGTGTGAAGTCTCTTCACATTGGAAGGTTCTTCTCACATCACTCCTTATTTGTTATTCATAATGCAAACCTATCTGCAATCATGTATAAACAAGTTCCCTCATTTTATTAATTTAATTACTCCACTCACACTGAAGGCTTGGACTTCCAGAGGGATGGTCACTATTTCCCCTGAACGTAAGAATCTAGGTTTCTACTATTGGAGCCCCATTTACAGTGAATAGTCAGCCAGTTGAAAATGAACTTTTAATAAATATATTTACTCAAAGGGCATAATATAAGCACTTGGTATATTCCTGCTAAAGTTAAATTCACACTCCGGCAAATGCCTTCACTATTAGTATTGAGCATAGGCACAAATTTAAGGAATAATTGAAGTAAGAAATACATATTGGATGGGTCAAAGGACACTCACAATTCCTGCAGTGGAAGTTCTCTCCTCCCTTTATAGAATACAAACTTTTATATACCCCTCAAATCTGGTCACGTAGTCTCTCTCTCTCTTAGCTTTTTTGATTTTTCTGATTCTGCAGCCAATCAGAACTATTTGTCCTCATATAGTAACCTCCTAAAGTCAGGAATAATTGGAAGTATCCTCCCATCCCCCAAAAAGAATGCACATGATAACTTGGACTGAAATAACGCAGACATTCTCTGGCTGTGCCTCAACCCCACCTACAGATAGAAACATGGAACCCTGAAGTTGGAAGGTATCTTAGACACCATCCACACAACTCATAATTAAGCAATAATCTCCATTAAACCTCTCTGACTAGTCTATATGGGTTACCTTCATTGTTTTAACCCTTATTCATTTCTCAAGTCCTTTCATTCTATCTTCCCATTTTCTCCCAATTTTTGAGGAAAGTTATGCTTTCCAAGGTTATCAGCTTTTATTAATAGATACAAACATTAATTATTTCTTCTGGAGTCTCCTTTGGTTTGATTTTTGTGGAATTCTGTCGAAGTTGTGTGGTCATGTCAGACTGTACTTTCTCAGTTTCATGCAAGCATGGCGTTCATGTTTTGTCAAGAATGAGTGTGTTTATAGCAAAATTCCATCTTGGAGCCTCTCTTCTTCTCTTTCCATGCTCTCTGATCAATGATCTCATTGACTTTCAGTGATTCAACTATTTTCTTTGAGTAGGTAAATAATAGTACCATAGTTCTACCATTAGCAATTTCATCAGCTTCAATCCCATAATCCTGATGATTCAAGATCTCTGGAACCAAAAACTCTTTATTCTCACCTTCCATACGTGTCTATCTTACTAGTCCCTAGTCCTTTTTCAGAAAGGCACTATGATGTAGTTGACAGGAGTCTAGAAATTCTGGGTTCATATCCTATATCAGAAATTCATTTTTGTGTATTTCAATGTCCTAATCAGTGAAATGAGAAAGGTGGCCTTTGATGGCCTCTAATGTTCGTTCTAGTGACAGATCTATTTTCCTCTAATTTCGTGATCTCTACATGCCTTTATCTTTATGTTATGGCCTCTGGAACTAATTCATTACCAGAAATTTCACTCCATCCTTGAAATAAAGATTGTTCATCTGCTTTCTTTTTTGTACCCCTTAAAACATGCCTTTTTCTGACAAAAACATTGCCCCAAGGTCTACATTTTCCTTTACAATATGACTCTTATGGAAACATTTTGAATAACCACTTTTGTACACCCTCTATCAAATTGTTGCCTTCTCAATGGGGGAAAGGGAGAGAATTTGGAACTCAAAGTTTTAAAAATGATTGTAAACATTTGTTGTTTTTTTTTTTTCATGTAACTGATCTAAAATAAAATACTAAATGAAAAAACAAAAATAAAAACAAAATTTTTAAATGGCCACATTTTTTTGGACCGGAAATTTTTCTTATCCTCAAAGCCAATAGAAATAGAGTAGGATTGCTTATCCCTTCCCACTGTTATTTCCAGATCTTCTCTTGAACACTCTTTCAGCAGCATCTTTCCTATTGATCCAGCCTTCCCAACACAACAAAGTCATATTATAGTTAACCACGGGAATTTCACATCTTTGTGTTGTTATCTACTGATCTACTACTCTTCTCTTTCATGGAGTTCATTCTAAAGCTCATAGTGGTTCTCAACATCTTAATCACAGCCTGCCCTCATATTTAGATAATAATTCAACATATGAGCTTATATCTCCTAAACCTGCATGATTTTATATACATCTTTGGCTTTAGTCCATTTCAGCCATAAACAGGGATGATCATTTCTTAGACCTAACCATCTCCTAAAATTGGGCCACATACATGTCTTCCCAGAATCTTAGAATTTTATGGAATTTAGGGGCCATTTAGTCCATTCTGTACCTGAAGAATAATTCCCTATATTATATGGCAAAGAAGGAGTCATTTAACTCTCTTCAAAGTTTCTAAGATGAAAAATAAGTTACTACTGGAGGCAGGCCATTCCAATTCCAAATAGTTTTAAGTGATAGTAAATAAAATGATTCTTCACATCTAGCCCAAAGTTTAATCTCTAATTTTCCCAAAGCTCTGCCTTGTTAAGCTAACCCAGCAAAGTGATAATCACAGAGAAGACCTTCAAATATTTCATCAGTGATTCTGCCCTCTTTACAAACAACTTTTAATCCTCTGATCTTTCTTTCTGCCTTATTTCTCCTAAGCTTATCCTTAACTTTACTATGCTTATCCTCCCCACCCTGTTCTCATGGTTCTCCTAGTGCTTTACTCTTAGTCTGGCTCATCTTCCTCCACTTTTAGTTTTGGTTTCATAGCTAACTAGTTCCATTGAACACTCTTCTAATTTCAATTTCCATCTAATAATTCCTACCACTGCCAATAATCTTCAACCCTGTATACCTCTCACTGGCCCCCTCAGATCATATTTCCAAAGCTAAGGAAACTCTTGGTGTATATTCTACTACCATTGTTCCATACCTCTGCAAAGAATGAAAAAAGATTTTTCTCTCTGTGGCAAATTTGATCAATATAATCTCATGTATAATATAATATGACTTTCCTTTGCTTTTTTTTAATTTTCATTGTTACTTTCAAGCATCATTGGGTATCCATCCTTAAAATAATGCTTCCCTTTATTTAGCCCTTATTCATATAGGGGGTGTTAAGGACGCTTTGCTGGCAACTCATACTTCTCAATAACCTTTCAGGTCATCTTAGTCCCTCCTCATCTCCACTTTTGAAGTTTTATATTCCTTCTATGTTCAGCACATCTTCTTCACACATCCTTCCTTTACTTCCACTCATGTACAGCTGATAATATCTCCACTGATAAGTTTTCCTTGCATTTACTCATTGTGGTGGATCTTATATGTCTCCAATAGAATGGAAGTTCCTTGAGGTCAGGGGCAACTTCATTTTTGTCTTTGTTTTCTCAACACCGAGCGCTTCATTTCACATCATAGTCACTTAAATACTTGTCAAACTGAATTAGATTCATGTGCTCAAGGGTCCATGGTTGTTTTCATTTTCTCTTGGAGATTCACACATAAGTATGTTCTCTTTTCCATAAATCATTTCTAAACATGAATATATTCTCCAGTCTACAAACTTCTTAAGGGAATGAGACCTTGAATTAGAGCAACTTTATTTCCCAAGGTGTTCCCACTTTACTGAACATTGTCAGTCTTCCCTATTTCTTGTCAAATTGAATTAAAAATAGACATAGGGCCATTGAAATTATACATCTGGACCTTTGGTAATAACTGGAGATGACCAGCCAACAAAAATGTTCTTTGACATTTATTTTTACCTTTTATGATTCCATTACCCTTCACATATGGCAACCCCCAGGGTCCCGATTAAAACTAATTTACCCTCAAAGTGGTGATTTAAAACTGCAGAGTGGTCAAATCCTTGAGGATGAATAAACTGATTTGCTCTATCCACTCATGAGAATTTGCTATTTGATTGTTATTAATGTTTATCGTGTTTTTGAAAATTTCCGATTCCTACCCAGGGAATATCTGCACACAGAGTAGATTTGAGCACTACAGAAATAAGGGAGACTTCAGTGAATCTGGGAAAAGCTTCCCATTGATGAAGGGCTTTTCCTAGACCCTTTAGTGTTTGTTTGTGTATGTGTGTGTGTGTTGTGTGTATTTCTGTGTATATATGGGCCTATGTGATAATTATTGCTGTCTTCCCAAGAGTAAGGGCTGGCTTGGAATGAGGAACGCTAGTATTTCATAATATAGGTATACATTCTCCATTTTCAATTTTTTTCTTGACCAGTTTAGCAAATTTCTCCACAGAATAATTAATTTAGCAGTGCTTATTCAATTTAAACAAAAACAAACAAAAAACTATTCTTCCCTACATAAAAGCTAATGGCAAAAATTCATTTGGAAAAACAAGTATTAAGGATAGCTTGTTATATATAGTAGCCATTGATATGGTTTATGGATGTACAAGAACAAAGAAGCAACATAATCTCTTCCCTCAGGGAGGTTACAGTCTCTCGTGGAGAAAATGGTGCATTAGATAGATATCGTGTTGTTGCCCTTTTACCCATAAGTCTATATTACATAATGATAATGAGGATCCCTTTATGTATCCCCATTGTTGTTGGGGATTGCTCTACCACAGTTCACACATAAATTGTCCCTATGAATATTTTGGATAAACTTTCTGACTTTGTTCATCTTGCATTTCTTCTGAGCTAATTCTATTCTTCTTTGTTCATAGAACAAAGCCTCTACTCTGATGAGGTCATAACATACTGAGTAGTTCTGTGCCAGTATCTCTCATGTCACAAAATCATTTCTAAAGTGAGACCTTGTTGGTGTCCTTATATCACTTTTTTTGGACACCATATGAATGCCTGTGTGAATTCTCCACAAAATAGTCTTTATAGCAAGCATTCATGTAATGTGGCCAGCCCAACAGAGTTATATTCCTTGCAGTGAAATTTGAATTCTTGACTTGGCAGTTTAGTTCAAGAAACGACCTCAGTGTCTGATAGCTTATCTGCCAGGTGATGTTCAGAATCTTCCTCAGACAATGTAAATGAATGTGATTCAGTATCCTGGCATAGCACTGGTATTCTGTTTAGGTTTCACAGATATACAACAATAAGGTTAGCACAATAACTCTGGCTACTTTCAATTTGGTAGTTACTCTAATACCTCTCTTCTCCTACACTGGTTCAATATTATGAAAACTATTAGCATAATTGATTGCTTTAATAACCAAAGTAACAGAAATCATATGATTATCTCAACAGATGCAAAAAAAGCATTTGATAAAATCCACCACCCATTCCTATTAAAAACCCTACAGAGTATAGGAATAAATGGACTTTTCCTTAAAATGATCAGTAGCATCTATTTAAAACCATCAGCAAACATCATATGTAATGGGGACAAACTAGAACTATTTTCAGTAAGATCAGCAGTGAAACAAGGCTGCCATTATCACCATTACTATTCAATATTGTATTAAACAGCTTAATCTTTAAGTTCTGTTTTTCCAATTTATCTTTCTATGCTTCTCTCGAGTCCTGTGTTTGTAGAATAAATTTTCTACTTAGTTTTGGTTTTTTCAATGTAAAAGATTGAAAAGTCTCTTATTTCATTGAACCTCCATCTCCTCCCCTGAAAGATGATGCTCATTCTCCCTGGGTAGTTAATTCTTGGTTATAACCCTCAGTTCTTTGCCTCCCAGGAATATGATATTCCAAGTTCTCTGATCCTTTATTGTTGAAGCTGCCAGATTCTGAGTAATCCTGGCTGTTGCTCCTAGATATTTGAATTGATTTTTGTCTGGCAGCTTGCAGTATTTTTTCCTGAGATTGTAGTTTTGCAGTTTTATGGTATTGCTCATTGAGGGTTTTATTTGTGGGGGGGGGATCTCTTTTTGAAGGTGATCAATGGATTCTTTTAATGAGTATTTCCCCCTCTATTTCTAGAATACTGGGGAGTTTCCCCTAATAATGTCTTGTTGAATGCTATCCATGCTTTTTTTTTTTTTTTTGATCATGACCTTCCAGTAGAGTAGACCAATAATTTTTAAATTGTCTTCTGGATCTATTTTTCAGGTCAGAGATTTTTCCTATGAAGTATTTCACATTTTTCTTCTATTTTTTCCATTCATTTTACTTTGACTGATTCTTGCTGTCTCACAAAATCATTAGCTTCCATTTGGCCTGTTTTAGTTTTTAATGTTTGACTTTCTTCAGTTAGCTTTTGTATCTCTTTTTCCATTTGGCCAATTCTACTGTTTAAGCATTTTTTTTAATTTTTCCCTTCCTTTTCCAAGTTGTTGACTCTCTTATGCATACCTCTCGTTTCCTTTCTCATTTTTTCTTCTACTTCTCTTATTTCCTTTTTAAAGTCTTTTATAAACACTTCCAAGAAGTCTCTTTGGGCTTGAGACCAATTTATATCATTCTTTCAGAGTTCTTCTGTGAACATTCTGTCCTCATCTCAGTGTTTTGTCCTGCCTGTCACCATAACCACTTTCTATAGCCAAGTTTCTTTTCTTTTTCTTGTTCATTTTCTTTCCTTTTCCTCTTTTTTTTACTTTTATGATCAAGCTCTGCTCCTGGGGTAAAAAGAGTGCTGTCCCAATTTTCTTGTGAAGCTCCAAGCCTTGGCTTTGAGCACAGGGACCCCTTATGTTTGTAGGGAATATCTTTGCTTCCTCTTTTAAGGAAATAGCTTGGTTTCCCAGATTTTGCCTTCTGAAGGTGGGGGCTAGAAGCCGCCCTACTGATTTGCTCCTCTCCTGAGCCAGAATCAAGGGTCTTATTTGCTGATTTGCTGTGATTAAAACCCTTTCACAAGCTTTCCCAGAATCTGAGCTGAACAGCCTTTTCACCTCAGTGAGACTGATCTTTCTTGAAATTTTCCCAGTATATCTTGAGCTGGAGAGTGGTTTCATTCTGTCAGACTGTTCAGAGGTGATTTTCCAGGAAAACTGGTAGAGCTCGAGCAGCTTCCTGACTTTACTCTGCCATCTTGGCTCCAGGACACATGGATTCACTGTATTCCTTTTATTTAAATGCAATGCAACTTCATGGAAACACAATTAAAGCAAATATTGTCATTTACTAGACTATATGATTGTAAGGAGAAGAGTCAAATAGGATGCAAGAGTGACAAAGGCAATATGTGGTGCAGAGTCTACACTGATCAAAGATTTATCTTCTCTAAGAGAAATATTCACATTCAATAAAAGTGGTGACATATCTGGCATTAGCAAAGGAATGTGTGTTGCATAGAGAAAGCTAGATATGATGTGAGCTTTATAGTGATTAGCACTGGAGATCATCTAGTCAAATTCTTTTGCTTTCCAGATGGGGAAACTAAGGCCTTCTTTGATGAACTGCTTTAACCAAGATAAGTACCCTTGGCAAGGCTTCCTGGGACCAAGACTAGGGTTCTTTCTGTCCAAGATCCTACTATAATTGAAAATGCCTGAAAGAATATAGCAGGAATCATGGCTGAGCCCTACAGGTGATGATCTCCTCATTCATTCTTTTCAGATTCAGAGCCTTGGTCTTCCCTTTAAAACAAAGGTCTTCCTAATTAGTTTATAGAACAATCAATGAGACATGTATAATAGGCCAAATAGAGAGTGAATAAAATAAGGCAATCCTGCTCACATGGAGGCAGATCAGATCTGGGGGAGAGATTGTTCTGCTGTTTTCTCCAATTCAACATTCCCCACACAGACTACATCTCCTTGTTAAATCATTTCTGGAGAAAGACCTCAAGATCAGTGATTGGAGGGTCATGAGAAGGAACTGGAGATATTTAATGGGAAGAAGAAAAGGGTTCACATATGGGAAAAAGGTTAAGATATGTTCTGCTCCAATCAAGGATCAAAAAAGGCCACAATGGATAGAAATTTCCAAGGAAAATGTTCACTTGATGTCAAGGAAACCTTCCTACTGAGGATAGCAGTCCATAAAAAGTACTGGCATCCTTAGGCATCTCCTTTGTATTAGGAAAGGATAAAAATATTGAGATATGTAAGTAAAGAGGCCAGACAGAGTCTTGCCTTGAGCTTCTGTGGACTTCTTCATTTTAGAAAGCAAAAATTGGTGTCCTAGAGAGGAGATCACATTTGCCCAGAGGCTCTCTGTAGAAAGTGACAGAGCTGGGATTGAAACCAAGAGGTGTTGTTTTTTTTGTTTGTTTTCTTCAGTTGGAAGCCATGAGATTTTTCAAAAATTTCATACTGACATAAAGATGTTTATCATCTTTTAAACCTCTAATGAAATGGGTGGCAGCTTCTAAAATGTACTCACGCACTTTTCAATCTGAGACATGCAGAAGTGATCATACAACAGTCAGGAAATCAACAAGTGATTATTAACAGCCTCCTGTCAGACATTGATTTAAGAACTGGGTCAACAAAGAAAGCGACTGATCTTCATAGTGTAAGCAACCAGGCTGTGGGCAACAGCTATTTACAAAGAGCATATATTCAAGAAGAACTAAGTTTGCCTTAGAGGGAAGGCCCAAAACTAGGGAGGCCTGGGACAGTGGCATCTTTCTGTGCTTTGGACACATAGAAGAAGGACTTCCCCATAAACACTGGAAGGCAATTTCTCTGTTTAATGGGAACATCTTCTGACATGGAATTCATGAAAATTACATAGGCTGTGGTCTACAAAACTCAGTTCTCATGAACACCAGGCTGGGTTCTCCTGATTTATCAGTAGGTAGTCAAACCTATTTCCCTGGACTATTTTATACTATGGAAGGAACAAGATTCTTTGTAGTAATTATATACATATATATATATGTATGTGTGTGTGTGTGTATGTATATATATATATATATAAAACAATTATATATGATTTGTCCTACAGATGAAAAATAAAGTCATACCCATGAACACCCAGAGCCTCTGTAACCATTTCTAGGTTAATGCTCTCCGCATCGTGGACATGTTATGACAACATACCCCAAGAGGGAGGCCAGGATCACATTTCTCTAGCTTTTCTCGTGAATTTTGGAATCTGATGTTAAATCAAGGAGAATCCCCCTTGCTTAATGAGCTCACTTCATCATCCCTGATGTAAAAAATCCAATTTAATTTGTTTTGCTGCAGAGGGGTTAATTCTAGAGATGGAATCTTTGAGGCAGGAAAACCAAGAAATTAGGGGTCTGAGCAATCCCACTGAGAGAGGAGTAATTTTGCTCCCCTGGAATTGTGGTGGAGAGAAGTTGGTGACACAGGAATTTAAAAAGGGAGGCCTGGGTAAGAGGACTGTGGTTTAGAATCATAGATGGCCATGAAATTCAAGGGAAGTGAGTATTAGGCAAAAATGCACAGGAACCATATTCTACTGGATATTGGCATCTTGGGATACAGCCCTTTGACCCCATACTAGTGCCAGGTCAGCTTTTTAAGTGTCTTTTTATTTCCTGAAAGACTAGAGCAGTCTTTAGCTTTGACAAATCTGAAAATCTAAAAATTAGATTCTGATATTTTCTAAGAGTAGTTCATTCTTCCACCAAGAATCATCATTTGTTATATTTCTACAGGATGGCTTTGACTGAGTCACATACTTAGGGCAGGTTGGCCTTGAATGGCTCTGCTGCCCATGTGTCCATCTCTGGACATTCTTTTTATGATGAAACATATGCATATGTGGGTAGATTTTACAGCATGTTCTTGTACCTTGTCACTTGTCACCACTTGCAAGGCCAGAGCAGGAGCTGGGAGACTGACAACCTGCATTTGACCCTGGCTATGCTGCCCGCTGGCTTGGTTGACATCATCAACTCATACACAATCTCTTTCTAAATCCTTTCTTATTTGAAAGATCTCTCAGGTCTCTTTAGAGTCTAGTCACTTTTTAAAAATTTGCAATCCCATCCATATCTTTAGACTTGTCAGTTCAAATAAACACTATCAAATGTGAAGAGGCCTGGGCCATATTTCATACCTGAATACTAAAACTAGTATTTATTTTTGTAATCAACTTTTTACATTTTTTTATAAATCATAATAACTTTTTATTTCCAAATTATATACAGAGATAGTTTTCAACATTATTTTTGTTTTTTTGCTGAGGTAGCTGGAGTTAAGTGACTTGCTTAAGATCAGACAGCTAATAGCCTCGGCAATAAGAGCCGAGAAAGAGATTCAAGGAATTAGAGTAGGAAATGAGGAAATCAAACTATCACTTTTTGCAGATGACATGATGGTATACTTAGAGAACCCCAAAGACTCTGCTAAAAAGCTACTAGAAATAATTCAAAATTTCAGCAAAGTGGCAGGATACAAAATAAATCCACATAAATCCTCGGCATTTTTATATATCACTAACAAAATGCAACAGCAAGAGATACAAAGAGAAATTCCATTCCAAACAAATGTTGAGAGTATAAAATATTTGGGAATCCATCTACCAAAGAAAAGTCAGGAATTATATGAGAAAAATTACAAAACACTTGCCACAAAAATAAAGTCAGATTTAAATAATTGGAAAGACATTCAGTGCTCTTGGATAGGCCGAGCGAATATAATAAAGATGACAATACTCCCCAAACTAATCTATTTATTTAGTGCTATACCAATCAGACTCCCAAGAAACTATTTTAATGACCTAGAAAAAATAACAACAAAATTCATATGGAAGAATAAAAGGTCAAGAATTGCAAGGGAACTAATGAAAAAAAACTCAGAGGAAGGTGGTCTAAGTGTACCTGATCTAAAGCTATATTATATAGCAGCAGTCACCAAAACCATTTGGTATTGGCTACGAAATAGACCGGTAGATCAGTGGAACAGATTAGATACAAAGGACAAAAAAGGATACATCTATAGCAATCTAATCTTTGACAAACCCAAAGATTCCAACATTAGGGATAAAAATTCATTATTCGGAAAAAACTGTTGGGAAAACTGGAAATTAGTATGGCAGAAATTAGATATGGATCCACACTTAACACCATATACCAAGATAAGATCAAAATGGGTCCATGATTTAGGCATAAAGAGGGAGATAATAAATAGATTAGAGGAACAGAGGATAGTCTACCTCTCAGACCTGTGGAGGAGGAAGGAATTTATGACCAGAGGAGAACTAGAGATCATTATTGATCACAAAATAGAAGATTTTGATTACATCAAGCTAAAAAGTTTCTGTACAAATAATACTAATGCAAACAAGATTAGAAGGGAAGTAACAAATTGGGAAAATATTTTTAAAAACAAAGGTTCTGACAAAGGTCTCATTTCCAAAATATATAGAGAACTGACCCAAATTTATAAGAAACCGAACCATTCTCCAATTGATAAATGGTCAAAGGATATGAACAGACAATTCTCAGAGGAAGAAATTGAAACTATATCCACTCACATGAAAGAGTGTTCCAAATCACTACTGATCAGAGAAATGCAAATTAAGACCACTCTGAGATACCACTACACACCTGTCAGATTGGCTAAGATGACAGGAACAAATAATGACAAATGTTGGAGGGGATGTGGGAAAACTGGGACACTAATACATTGCTGGTGGAGTTGTGAAAGAATCCAGCCATTCTGGAGAGCAATCTGGAATTATGCCCAAAAAGTTATCAAACTGTGCATACCCTTTGACCCAGCAGCGCTACTACTGGGATTATATCCCAAAGAAATACTAAAGAGCGGAAAGAGACATATATGTGCCAAAATGTTTGTGGCAGCTCTTTTTGTTGTAGCTAGAAACTGGAGGATGAATGGATGTCCATCAGTTGGAGAATGGTTGGGTAAATTATGGTATATGAAGGTTATGGAATATTATTGCTCGGTAAGAAATGACCAGCAGGAGGAATATAGAGAGGCCTGGAGAGACTTAAATCAAATGATGCTGAGTGAAATGAGCAGAACCAGAAGATCACTGTACACTTCAACAACAATACTGTATGAGGATGTATTCTGATGGAAGTGGAAATCTTCAACATAAAGAAGATCCAACTCACTTCCAGTTGATCAATGATGGACAGAGGTAGCTATACCCAGAGAAGAAACACTGGGAGGGGAATGAAAATTGTTAGCACTAATATCTGTCTGCCCAGGTTGCATGTACCTTCGGATTCTAATGTTTAGTGTGCAACAAGAAAGTGATATTCGCACACATGTATTGTACCTAGACTATATTGTAACACATGTAAAATGTATGGTATTGCCTGTCGTCGGGGGGAGGGAATAGAGGGAGGGGGGGTAAATTGGAAAAATGAATACAAGGGATAATATTATAAAATATATATATATATATATATATAATAAAAAAAAAAAAAAAAAAAAAAAAGATCAGACAGCTAAAAAGAGTTAAGTGGTTAAGTGTCTGAGACAAATTTGAACTCAGGTCTTCCTGACTTCAGAGCTGGTGCTCTAACCATTGTGCAACCTAGTTGCCCCCTCAACATTCACTTTTGCAAAACCTTGGGATTCCAATTTTTTATCCTCCTTTCCTCTCCACCCCTTCCTTGGGAAGCAACTGATTCAATATATGTTAAACATATGTGGTTCTTTTATAAATGTTTCCACAATTATCCTGCTGTACAAGAAAAATCAGATCAAAAAGGAAAAAAAATGAGACAGAAAACAAAAGGCAAGCAAACAACTAGAAAAAATGTGAAAATACTTGGTTGTGATCCAAATTCAGTCCCCATAGTCCTCTTTCTGGATGCAGAGGGATCTCTCCATCACAAGTCTATTGGAATTGTCCTGATTCACCTCATTGTTGAAATGGTCTACACATGGTTCAGACTTTAATTATAAATGAGGTTGCTTTTCACATCCCACTAAGTTTTATTTAAGTCTAATTGCAAATAGAATTCAGAAATAATTAGCTTCTAGCTGTACCAGATCTAAAACACTATATTATAAAGCAGCAGTCATCAAAACCATTTGGTACTGATTAAGAAATAGAGAAGTTGATCAGTGGAATAGGTTAGGTTCACAAGACACAATAGTCAATGACTATAGTAATCTAGTATTTAATAAACCCAAAGGCCTCAGCTTTTGGGATAAGAATTCACTATTTGACAAGAACTACTGGGAAAATTGGAAACTAGTATGGTCAGAAACTAGGCATTGACCCCCAACTAACCAAGATAAGGTCAAAATGGGTTCATGATTATACATAAAGAGAGATATTATAAGCAAATTAGAAGAACAAAGGATTGTTTACCTCTCAAATTTGTAGAGAAGTGTTGTGACACAAGAGCTACATGACACTGGCTGCTGGAGATCCAGCCCAGACTGCAAAATGGATCTCCTCGTGAGAGACTGAGAGGCACTTGCTATTCTCTGACTGAGAGGCCATTGCATTGGCTGACCTTTCTCCTCCTCTCTCTGCCTCTAATTTATCTCATTCCCAGACTGCACCTCCTGTGTCAGCAAAGGCTGCCCTGCAAATCCTTCAGATGCTATGATCCACAGCTGTGGAGGATCTCAAAAAATTGACCTGTCCCTTAAAAGAGAAGGAAGGAATGTGGCCGAAGAAGAACTGGAGTACATTATTGAATGCAGAATGGATAAATTTGATTATATTAAGTTAAAAGTTTTTTTTTTTTTTTTTTTTTTTTTTGTGCAAACAAAACCAATACAGAAAAGATTAGAAAGGAAGCGATGAACTGGGAAATTTTTTTACATTCAAGGGTTCTGGTTTTAGCTTTATTTCTTTTTTTTTTTTTTTTTTTCATTTTATTTTATTTTTTTAGTGCCCCAATTTAATTTTTTCTGCTTCTTCATTCTTTTTTTTAAATTTTTATAATTATAACATTTTCTTTGACAGCACATATGCATAGGTAATTTTTATTTTTTTTTACAACATTATCCCTTGTACACCCTTCTGTTCCGAATTTTTCCCCTCCTTCCCTCCACCCTCTCCCCTAGATGGCAGGCATTCCCAAACATATTAAATATCTTATAATATATCCTAGGTACAATATATATGTGCAGAACCGAATTCTGTTGTTGTTGTTGTTGTTCTTGTTGTTGCAAAGGAAAGATTGTATTTGAAAGGTAAAAATAATCTGGGAAGAAAAACAAAACAAAATAAAACAAACAAACAAACAAACAAAGAAAAAAAAAAAAAACAATGCTCACAGTTTGCACTCATTTCCCAGTGTTCCTTTTCTGGATATAGCTGATTCTGTCCATCATTGTTCAATTGGAATTGGATTAGCTCTTCTCTTTGTTGAAGATATCCACTTCCATCAGAATACATCCTCACACAGTATCATTGTGGAAGTGTATAATGATCCCCTAGTTCTGCTCGTTTCACTCAGCATCAGTTGATGTAAGTCTCTCCAAGCCTCTCTGTATTCCTCCTGCTGGTCATTTCTTACAGAACAATAATATTCCATAACATTCATATACCACAATTTACCCAACCATTCTCCAATTGATGGACATCCATTCATTTTCCAGTTTCTAGCCACTATGAAAAGGGCTGCCACAAACATTTTGGCACATACAGCTCCCTTTCCCTTCTTTAGTATTTCCTTGGGATATAAGCCCAGTAGTAGCACTGCTGGGTCAAAGGGTATGCACAGTTTGATAACTTTTTGGGCATAATTCCAGATTGCTCTCCAGAATGGTTGGATTCTTTCACAACTCCACCAACAATGCATCAGTGTCCCAGTTTTCCCACAGCCCCTCCAACATTCATCATTATTAGTTCCTGTCATCTTAGCCAATCTGACAGGTGTGTAGTGATATCTCAGAGTTGTCTTAATTTGCATTTCTCTTATCAATAGTGATTTGGAACACTCTTTCATATGAGTGGAAATAGTTTTAATTTCATCACCTGAAAATTGTTCATATCCTTTGACCATTTATCAATTGGAGAATGGCTTAATTTCTTATAAATTAAAGTCAATTCTCTGTATATTTTGGAGATGAGGCCTTTATCAGAATCTTTAACTGTAAAAATGTTTTCCAATTTGTTTCTTTCCTTCTAATTTTATTTGCATTAGTTTTGTTTGTGCAGAAACTTTTTAATTTGGTGTAATCAAAATTTTCTGTTTTGTGATCAATAATGGTCTCTAGTTCTCCCTTGGACACAAACTCCTTCCTCCTCCACAAGTCTGATAGGTAAACCATCCCATGTTCCTCCAATTTATTTATGATTTCGTTCTTTATGCCTAAATCTTGGACCCATTTTGATCTTATCTTAGTATGTGGTGTTAAGTGTGAGTCCATGCCTAGTTTCTGCCATACTAATTTCCAGTTTTCCCAGCAGTTTTTGTCAAATAATGAATTCTTATCCCAATAGTTGGGATCTTTGGGTTTGTCAAAGATTAGATTGCTATTTTTATTCACTATCTTGCCCTGTGAAACTAACCTATGCCACTGATCAACTAGTCTATTACTTAGCCAACACCAAATGGTTTTGGTGACTGTTGCTTTATAATACAGTTCTAGCTCAGGTACAGCTAGACCATCTTCATTTAATTTTCTTTTCATTACTTCCCTTGAAATTCTTGACCTTTTGTTGTTCCATATGAATTCTGTTGTTATTTTTTCTAGGTCATTAAAATAGTTTCTTGGGAGTCGTGATTGGTATAGCACTAAATAAATAGATTAGTTTAGGGAGTATTGTCATCTTGATTATATTCGCTCAGCCTATCCAAGAGCACTGAATGTCTGTCCAATTATTTAAATCTGACTTTATTTTTGTGGCAAGTGTTTTGTAATTTTGCTCATATAATTCCTGACTTTTCTTTGGTAGATATATTCCCAAATATTTTATACTATCGACTGTTATTTTAAATGGAATTTCTCTTTGTATTTCTTTCTGTTGGATTGTGTTGCTAATGTATAAAAAATTCAGCCTTATTTCTAAGATAGATAGAGAATTGAATCAAATTTATAAGACTATGAGCCATCCTCCAATTGATAGTCAAAAGATATGAACAGACAATTTTCAGATGAAGAAATTAAAACTATTTCTGGTTATATGGAACATGCTCTAAATCACTACTGATCAGATAAAAGTGAATTAAAACAACCCTGAATTGCCATTGCATACCTCTCAGATTGGCTAAGATTACAGAAAAAAAAGATAATGATGAATGTGGGAGAGAATGTGGGAAAACTGGGATACTAATACATTGTTGGTGGAACTGTGAATGGATCCAAGCCAATCTGGAGAGCAATTTAGAGCTATGTCCCAAAGGCTATCAAACTGTGCATATCCTTTGATCCAGCAATGTTTCTACTGGAATTATATCCCAAAGAGATCTTAGAGAAGGGAAAGGGACCCACAAGTGCAAAAATGTTTGTGGCAGCCCTTTTTATAGTGGCAAGAAACTGGAAACCGAAAGGATGCCCATCAGTTGGAGAATGGCTGGATAAGTTATGGGATATGAATGTTATGTAATATTATTGTTCTCTAAGGAATGACCACCAGGATAATTTCAGAGACTTATATGAATTGATGCTAAGTGAAATGAGCAAAACTAGGAGATCATTGTACATGGCAACAACAATATCATATGATGATCAATTTTGATGGACAGAGCTCTTTTCAAAAATGAGGTGTTTCAGGCCAGTTGCAATGGTCTTGTGATGAAGAGAACCATTGGTATCCAGAGAGAGGATGGGGGGAACTGAGTGTAGATCACAACATAATATTTTCACTCTTTTTGTTGTTGTTGTTGTTGCTTGCATTTTGTTTTCTTTCTCATTGTTTTTCCTTTTTTGTTTGGATTTTTCTTGTGCACTTTGATAATTGTGGATATATATATATATATATATATATATATATATATATATATATGAATTACACATGTTCAACATATATTAGATTATTTGTCATTTAGGAAAGAGAGTGGGGAGAAGGAAGAAAGAAAAAAACATTGGAAAACAAGGTTTTGCAAGGGTAAATGTTGAAAACTATCTATAGCTATGTTTTGAAAATAAAATGCTTTAATTACAAAAATCATTAGCCTAATTTAAAATTCTGTTCAGCCAGGATGTTTTGCATGGGCCCTGTCCCCACACAATAGGGCAGCACTTCTTTTTTCTTCCCACTCTTCTCCATGACCTTCCACTACTTTCACAAACAAGGGAAGGGGTGAAATGTAATGTTTCCTTGTGAGCAAGGCCAAGACTGTGTATGTTCTTATCCTTTTTATCCTCTAATCTTTGTCATTAGTGAAAACTGCCATGGAATAAATGGATTTTGAGTGATGGTGACATGAATTGAGCCCTACCTTTCTACAGAGCTGCTTAGATTCATCCCCAAACACTCAGTCTATGACTTTAAATGGAAGTGATTGGTAGTTTTTTGACACTGCTACAGATTTCTATGACAATCAGAAAATAAATAAGGGAAAAGAAATTCAGGATTAATATACCCACAATAGGTTCCAAAAGGCTCCTCTCACCATATTAGACTAGCTTTAGTCATCTGTGAATACAAACAACCCCTTTGGCAAAGGAATCAAGGTCCAGAGAGGGTAAAGGACAGAAATTGGGTTTCTGACTCTGTCCAGCTTGATAACTGCTCCATAAGCTCCAAGCCCAGTACTTAGATTTTACTGCTTCTTTGAACTTTGACTGCTATCAAATAGCCCTTAGGAAAATGCTTTTCTTCATTCCAAACTTTGCAAAAGACTTTGCAAGCATAAAAAGTCTGCCAGCTTAAGCCTACAGAAAAATCCCTCCCGACTGTTGACATCCAGAGCATCTTGAATTTTTAAAGAAATCTGATGTCACCACATTCTACTGTTTACCAAGTGCTTACTGCTGTGAGCCTCGGAATGCATTTGCAGCCATGTCATGGCTCCCACTGGGGATAGGAACCATATGATCCATGTCCTGGAGATTTGTCAGATGACACTGTGAAAAAGTCTGATTTCTGTTTCCATATCCAGCCCTCTTTATCTAAATAAAAAAGAAAAAGCTGGAGATTGATTGAATCTTTCATGGTAAACCTGAGGTTTATGCTGGGATTCAAGGTTTTGCTCCTTTCGTTTACCCTTCGTGTTACTAAGGAACTTGTGATTGTTTTCTCTCCTAGATCCATTGTTGGATCTGGACTATTTGGGATGTAGGGCAGATTCAGGACAGTACCTTCCAATTCAAAAATTCAATTAAATTCAATAGATATTAATTAAGCACCTGCTGTGAGCAAAGTCATGAGCTAGGCACCTGGAGAGATTAACAATTCAAGTAGGATAGAATCCTTGGTACCATGGAGCTCAAAGTCTAGTAATGCGTTGTGACATAAATACAAAGAATTGGAATTCAGTATTGTCAAAGATTTAGGACACTGTGCTGGGGAGGAGAAATACCAGGAACTAGGAGGCAGGAGAATTAGGTCTGAGCATGACTTCTTCTCATAGGAAACTGTAACCAAAAAAGTTGCCGTCTTAAGGGCTGCTCTTTCTTCCATACAAAATGAAGGTATTGATTTCAAGATTTTCTATATTGAGGCTGTAAAGAACACCTGGGCCAAGTATCAGAATAAGAAACTGTGGGTCTAGCATCAAAGACACTGCCCTGCACAAAGCAATCATTAAATAGCTTTCCGGAATTGGATTCAGTAGCTACTTCTTCTTCTTTTTTTTTGGCTGAGGCTGGAGTTAAGTGACTTGCCCAGGGTGACACAGCTAGGAAGTGTTAAGTATCTGAGGCTAGATTTGAACTCAGGTCCTCCTGACTTCAGAGCTGGTGCTCTATTCACTGCGCCACCTAGCCGCCACCTAGCCGCCCCCCCCCCCCCAGTAGCTACTTCTTCAATGTAAATAAAATCAGTGTAAGTAGTTATTCATAATGGACCTATACAATTTTTAAAATTACATTTTTAACCAACAAAAATTTGCTTTTTCATCTCCCCTCCACTTGAAAGCTAAAGACAAACAAACTACATAAATTTGTATATTCAATCAAAATATATTTCCATATTGGCCATGTCCAAAGGTCCAAAAGAAATACCTTTATTCTCCTGACTCCAGATTCTATTATCTCTATCAGAAGTTGGGGAACATATTTCACCATGTGTCTTCTTGAATTGTAATTGGTCCTTATATGATTAGAATTCCTTATGCTTTCAAATTCTTTATTCTCTTGGGATGTAGTTTATTTAGGTCTGCTGACAACTTATTGAGAGCAGAAAGATATACTCTGAGAACCTCTTTATTTATTTACCTTATGTTTCAATTCCCTGTTAAGCACTTTTTGTCCTTTTCTCTCCACTCTATTAATTAACCAGCCTGGTTGGGGTGGGGGGCGGGGAAGCAAAATAATTACTCAATAGTTTTGCCTTCTTCTTGATACCATAGTTTCATCCACCTCAAGCTGCAGCCCTCTCCTTTCTTTGATCATCCTCCAACTCCAACATGAGCTCTTTTTGTTACCTTTAGCATTTGTCAACAGCCACAGCCTATTCAGAGCTTTGTGGCTGACATCAAGCTTCTCTTAACAGAAAAGTTTCTATGATATCTTCTGTTTCTCATTTAGTGTTTTATTTTCTCTCAGTTACATGTAAAATATTTTAAACACTTGTAGACTTTTGAGTTTTAATTTTTTTCCCTTTCTTCCTCCTCGCCCATCCTTATTAAGAAGGAAAGCAATTTGATATAGGTTATAGATGTGTAGTCATGAAAAATATTACATAATAATCATGTCGTAAAAGAAAACATCCACCAAAAATTCCCCCCAAACTCCAAAATCGCAAGAAAAAGGAAGTTTTAAAAATATGGTTCAAACTGTATTCAGACGTCACCAATTCTTTCTCTGGGAATAGAGATAAGTTTTCATCATAAGTGCTTCAGAATTGTTCTGGATCATTGCATTGCTGAGAATAGTTAAGTAATTCACAGATGATCAACTTAAAATGTTGCTGTTACTTTGTACACAGTACGTTTCACTTTGTATCAGTTCATCAAAGTATTTCTAGGTTTTTCTGAAAACATCCTGCTCATTATTTCTTATAGCACAATAGTATTCCAACATAATCACATGTCACAGCTTGTTCAGCATTCCCCAATTGATCAGCATTCCCTCAATTTCCAATTGTTTGACACCAGTAAAGGGCTATTACGGTCCTTTTCCTTTTCTAAAATCTTGTGATACAAATCTAGTAGAAGTATTGCTAGGTCAAAGAGTATGCACAGTTTTATAGCCCTTTGGGCGTAGTTCCAAATTATTCAACAGAATGGTTGAATCAGTTCACAACTGAATAGTGCATTAATGTCTCATTTTTCTCATATGCCCTCCAACATTTGTCATTTTTCTTTTCTTTCCTATTAGACAATCTAATCAGTATGAGGCAATATCTTAGAGTTGTTTTCATTTGCATTTCTTCAAGCAACAGTGAGTTAAAACATTTTTTAATACGGCTATAGACAGCTTTCAATACTTTATCTAAAAACTCTTCATATCTTTTGATCATTTATCACTTGGGGAATGGCTCTTATTTTTAGAAATTTGATAAGTTCTCAATATGTTTAAGAAACACTTTGATTTTTTTTTTTGCAATTACTATTGCTAGCTGTATTCTCCTCTATCCAATTTTCCCCCTACACTATTTATTCTGCTCTCTCTCTTTTCACACTTGCCATCCTCAAAAGTATTTTTTTCCTTCTGAGTATGCTCTCTACCAGTCTGGCTTCATTCTAGTGCCTTCTCTTATTTACTTTCTCTCCTACTTTCCCATAGAATAGGATAGATTCCTATACCCAGTTGAATGTATATGTTATTCTCTCTTTGAGCTAATTCTGATGAGAATAATATTCACTCATGCCCCCTTCCTTTTTCTTTCCTATTTCAAATGAAATATATTTCTGAACCCATATGTACAAGTATATTCTTCCTTCCTTTAACTAGATGAGAATGAGGTTGGAGGGTCAGATTTTCTCACTTCTCCTTGTTTGCACAAATGACTGCTTATATATCCTATTTAAGTTAGGTAATTTTTGTAACATTTCTTTCCCTCCCTATCCCCAATATATTACTGTTCCCTTCTCTTTATGTTCTCTTAAGATCAGGACATAACAGAATCACTCCTAAGCCTTGTCTAATTAGATTCCTTTTATAAACTCTCATGATCATAGGGCTTAGAGGGAAATTATGTATCTCTCAATATTAGAACATAAATAATCTATTTTGTCAATTATTAATCTTTACTTATATTTACCATTTTATTTTTTTCAACTCTTGAATTTGAACTTCAAAGTTTCTATGCAACTCTGGTCTTTGCATCAAGGATATTTGGAAATCTTTTCATTAAGGTCTATTTGTCCTCTGTAGGATTATAATCAGTTTTTTTTTGGGGGGTACAGAAATTCTTATCTATAAGGCCATACCTGTACCTTTTAAAATGAATGTTCCAAGTTCTTCACTCCTTTATAGTATTGGTTGCTAAATTGTGAATAATCCTTACTGTAACTCCTCAGTACTTCAGTGCTTTCTGTGGTCTTACTCTCCTGTTTATCTCTCTGTGTCTCTCTCCATAGATCTAATCTGAAATGTCCAAATGTTGGCCATGATGTTGCTGGATATAGTTTCTTTTAGGAAATGGTTAAAGGATTCTTTCTTTTCCTTCTTCTCCCAAGAGATCTAGGCAATTTTTTTTTACTTTTTTTTTCTTTTTTTATGAAAAACTTGTTAGTTTTCAAAGCATATGCATGGACAATTCTTCAACATTAGCCCTTGCAAAACCTTGTGAGAGGAGACCTTGTGTCTAAGAAGACTGGGAAAACTGAAAAGATTCAGATTATGAGAGCAATTAATCACTCCAATTGATTGATGAATAAGTAAGCACAAGGTGCACATGGTAAATTAAGGATCTCATATTTCTATCATTAGCATATAGAACAGTATTTACAAAATAGAGTTTAATAAATGCTTTTTAATTCTTCTTTCCCTTTTCTTTCTCCCTTACCTCCCTCTTTTCCTCCTCTATCTCTCCCTTCCTTCCTCCCTTCATCCTTCCTTTTCTCCCTCCCTCTCTCCTTTCCTCTCTTCCTCTCTTTCTTTTTTTTTTCTCTTTCTTTCTTTTCTTCCTTTTTTATTTCCTTTTTTCCTTCCCTCAAAAAAAAAGAAACAAGGAGGGGCAGCTAGATGGTACAGTGGATAAAACACCAGCCCTGAAGTCAGGAGACCTGAGTTTAAATCTGGTCTTGGACACTTTACACACCTAGCTGTATGACCCTGGGCAAGTCACTTAATCCCAATTGCCGGAAGGAAGGAAGGAAGGAAGGAAGGAAGGAAGGAAGGAAGGAAGGAAGGAAGGAAGGAAGGAAGGAAGGAAGGAAGGAAGGAAGGAAGGAAGGAAGGAAGGAAGGAAGGAAGGAAGGAAGGAAAGAAGAAAGGAAGGAGGGAAGGAAGAAAGGAGGGAAAGAAGGAAGGAGGGAAGGAAAAAGGGAAGGAAGGAAGGAGAGAGGGAAGAAGGGAAGGAAGAAAGGAAGGAAGGAAGAGATGTACTGTGTACAAAGTAATAACAATATTGTGGGATGATCATAGAGATGATAAGGATCAATTAGAATCCATTGGCATGGAGAATGAGATGGTCAAATCTTCCCTTTTGGAATATGACTTGGCCTCTCAGTGGAAGACAGGTTGGACTTGCTGGAGACTTCTAAAGGGGGGGGGGGGCAATAACATGGTCCTCTAACAATAATAGGGATATATACTTTTTTGTCATTGAAATGATTTTATTATTTCAGAGAAGCAGGGTAAGGGAAGGTAAAAAGTATTTATATTTCTAACAATTTTTCAAAATAAGTACAACTATTATCAAGTTAAAGAAACTGATGCACATCTGAATCTAACTTTGACCATGGAATATGTTGGCTTTTGATGTTGCTTTCAATTACATTATGAAAGTCATTATATGTATTGTTCAAAAGAAAGAAAGAAAGAAAGGAAGGAAGGAAGGAAGGAAGGAAGGAAGGAAGGAAGGAAGGAAGGAAGGAAGGAAGGAAGAAAGAAAGAAAGAAAGAAAGAAAGAAAGAAAGAAAGAAAGAAAGAAAGAAAGAAAGAAAGAAAGAAAGAAAGAAAGAAAGAAAGAAAGAAAGAAAGAAAGAAAGAAAGAAAGAAAGAAAGAAAGAAAGAAAGAAAGAAAGAAAGAAAGAAAGAAAGAAAGAAAGAAAGAAAGAAAGAAAGAAAGAAAGAAAGAAAGAAAGAAAGAAAGAAAGAAAGAAAGAAAGAAAGAAAGAAAGAAAGAAAGAAAGAAACCGATGCAGACAAAGACTAAGTGACTTGTCAAGAGTCACAAGGTTATTGATATCTGAAATCATATTTGAACTGTGGTCTTCTTGATTCCAGACCAAGAACTTATCTATCTACTGCACCACTAACTTTTGGGAATGACAAAATAAGATGTGGTAAATGACTATGATATAATATTAGGTTGTAAACAATAAAGATGCTTTAAAAGATCCTTGAAAAGACTTGTCTGAATTTATGTAGAGTAATGGGAGTAAAACCAAGAGAACTATTTCTACCACAATACCAATATTATTTTTTAAAATCAGTTCTGAAGATGTTTATAATCTCATGAAAAATGAAAGGAACAGAACCAGAACAATATGCATAGAAAAATAACCCTGTGAAAATGAACAAGTTTTAAATCATTTTATTTTAAACTATTTATAATCAGTGCAATCACCATCCATTATTCCAAAAGATCAACGAAATAAACTAACCTCGTCATGATAGAGAAGCTATTGCTTTATTGTGCATACTAATACATATACATACAGACATATAATGCACATATGTAATATGTATACAATTATGTGTATATAATTATGCACATCTATTTAAAGCTATAGAGATGTCATTATTTTATAGCTATATTGGTATCATTTCTATTTTATTTCTACTTATCTCTATTTATAACATATATAATCAATGAGAAAATGTGTGACCAAGTACATATTAGCCATAAATTTACACCTGATCCAGAGAAAAATGCTCTGCTAAGAGAGTGCCTAGTAGGCTCTTTCTTTTCCAAAATTAGAAAGAAATATAGGAAAGGCCATTTTCCTATTCATGTCCTATTCATGATCTTTTAGATAGAAACATCTATCTATATCTATCTATCTACCCATCCATCTATGTACTATCTATCTCATGCTAGTTAGCTATCCATCTATGGATATGCATGTGGCTATGTATGAAGAAAGAGAGAATCAGAGACAAAGAGAGACAGAAATTTAATATTTTGAAAATTCAAATATAGTATTATTCTTTATACTATTATGCATAATTTAAAAAATCTCAAATATGTCTGATTATTCTTGGTTTTCTTTTTTGTTTATTTTGTTTCATTTTTTCTGGTTAAATATGCATATTAACTTTTAAAATACACATTTCTTTATGAATCATATTGGGAGATATTCTTAGTTTTCTTCATTGAAATCAGACTACATTAACCTTATCAGTTTTTGTAATGTTTCAAATAATATTATCCTTAGTTATATTATCAGTCCAATTTCTAATGTGAATGTGAGCTGTTCTAAATTTCCACTCCTTTTCTAAAGGTATATATTAGAACATGTCTCTAATCCCCCAAGCCAAACCTCCCACCTGCCTCTATCTTTGGAAGAAACTCCTGATTTTGAGAACAGAGTGCATTCACTCCTTGGAAACTCAGTTTAGTTTCATTCTGTAAACACTGCTGAGGAGGCCAAACCAAAGTCCACTTATTTAACAATTTTGCTTCTCTCAGACCCTCTTTTAGGATATGAAGGAAAGAAAACTATTCAGAGAGAGCAGTAAGACGGGATACCGTTGCTCACACATACTGATTTTTTTCCCTCCCTGCCTCTTTACAAAAAAGTCCTAGAATTACATTTGCCACCCACCACATTTGTGTGCTGCCATGTTAGAGTAGCTTGGGTTGCTCAAGCCCCACTTCCAGAAAGCAGGAGACCTTATCGATGTTTCTCTGACTAGATCTTAATTAAAAACAACTGTTACTTTGCAAGTTTTACTAAATGCAATTCTTCAAGCACTTAAAAAATATTTATAGAATAAAATGTTCTCTTCAGCTGGAAATAAAGACTTCTCAAGGAAAAAAATGTATTATTCAACTAGAAACAAAGCCATCTTTCAAGTTTAAAATAATGATCTCCTTCTATTTTAGATTATACTTTATATCCATTTATCCATTTTAGAAGTATTCATTAAGTACCCAGTATTGCCAGGCATTATATTGGGTTATGAAAGAAGTTAAAAAAAAAAAAAACAGGGTTGGTCCTCAAATAGCTTTTATTCTAATGATGGTATCAATTAAAGTTAATGAGTAATTGTCTACATTATGCATTCAGAATGAAAACAAAATTATTCAGTGGAGGAGGAAATCATGAACAACTAGGGAATGAAGAATGGCTTCAACTTTGTCAAGGATATTTGTGCTTGGAGAAGGGAGCCAAGATTTCAAGAGGGGAAAGGAAGGAGCCCACTCAAGGTTTGGAAGGAGGAGCAGCCAATACAAATAATATGGGATGGGATATCATGGAATGTCAGTGATAAGGCTGATGTGGTTCAAATGTAGAACAGAGGAAGGAAAAGGGGATTAACATGAAGTCAGAATAAGTGGACAGATTGGAATTGGATTCTTAAGGTCTTTGAATACCATGTTTTATTCTGGGGATAGAGTCATAGAATTTAAGAATCATATTTCAGAGTTTAAAACAACTCCAGCATTTTCTAATCCAGTGTAGATCTAACAAGAGTGCCCCTCTTGAAGATTCATCCTGAAGATTTTCAAGGAAGAGGAAAGTACCACATCTTAAGTCAGCCCCCCTTCACTTTGACAAAATACCCATGAATTTTTTTGTTGTTGTAATTACAGTTGCAGCAATGTGTCTAAAGGACTAGACTTGAAATTAGGAATATAAGTGTTCATACCCAGTCTCAGATAATCACTAGTTTTGTATCAGTGGGAAGATCGCTTTACCTCTCAGGATCTCAGCTTCCTCTTCTTTTGTTGATATTCAGTCATTCAGTTGTGTCCATTCTATGTGTCCCTATGGACCGTAGCAATGTCAAGTTCTGCTGTTCTCTATTATCTCTTAAAGTCTGTCCAAGTTCAAGTTGGTTGTTATCATGATCCTATCTATCTGTCTCATCCTCTGCCATTCCCTTTTCCTTTTGCCTTCCCAACATCAAGATCTTTTCAATGAATCTCATCTCATTTTATGGCCAAATTATTTAACCAGCAGTTTCAGTGTTTGACCTTTCAGTGAATGGGCTCAATTAATTTCTTTAAGTATTGATCGATTTGATTTTTTTGGCCAGAGGACTCTTAAAAATCTTCTCCGACACTACAATTCAAAAGCATTGTTTCTGTGGCATTCAGTTTTCCTTATATTCTAATAACAGCCATATATCGCTACAGGAAAATAATAATAGTTTATGACTGTACAGACTTTTGTTGACAAATTGACATCTCTGATTTTTAGCATATGGTCCATATTTGCTATAGATTTCCTTCCAAGAAGAAAGAATTTATTTTCAATTTCCTTGCTGCCTTTACTGTCTGTAGTTATCTTTGAGCCCAGGAATATAAAATTTGACACTGTTTTCATTTTTTCTCCCTTTATTTGCCTGGAAGTGATGAAATTAATTGCCATGATATTAGTTTTTTTTGTTTGTTTTTTAAAATTAAAATTCAACTTTTAAGCTTTTACATTCACTTCACCCTCATCAAGAGTCTTCTTAATTCTTCTTTACTTTCTGCCAAACTGAGATTGTTGACATTTCTCCTAGTAACTTTCATTTTAGCTTTTGGTTCATCCAGCCTGGTATTTTGCACTGTGTATTATGTATATAAATTTAATAAAAATGGTGACAATATGCAATCTTATTGTACCGCTTTTCCAATCTTAAATCAATCAGTTGTTTTTTGGCCTGCAGGTTTCTAAGGAGACAGATGATGTTACTCCCATATCTTTGAGCACGCACTACATTTTGTTGGCCACACTGTCAAAAACTTGAGTATAATCAATAAAGGAGAAATTGGTGTTTTTTTTTCTGGAACTTTCTTGCTTTCTTCATAATCCAGTGAATGCTGGAAATTTGGCCTCTAATTCCTCTGTCTCATCAAAAATAAATAAACAAACAAATAACCAAATAAATAAATTAATTAATTAAATAAACAAACCTGCTCTTGTAATTCTTGGTTCACATATTGCTGGAGTCTAGTTTGCAGAATCTTAAGCATGATTTTCCAGTCACGTAAAACAAGTGAAGCTGCTCAGTAATCTGAACATTCCCTCAGCATTGTCTTTTTTTATAATTGGTATAAAAAGTTCTTTTCTAATCCAACAGCTGATATTGTGTGTCCCAGATTTGTTGGTGTGTCCTATGCATCACTTTAACAGCATCATCTTTTAGGGTTCTAAATATTTCGGCTTGAATTCCATATTTCCATTAGTCTTATTGTTAGCTTTCCAAGGCCCATTTAACATAATTCTCTAGGTATTCTGGTTATAGATCAATAATCACACTATAGTGGTTATTGATGATATTGAAATCTTTCTTGCATACTTCTTTTGAATATTCTTTATATGTCTTCTTCTTCTATTAAATCCTTACCAATTTAGTATTTTATCATGGCCATTTTTACATGAAACTTTTCCCTGATATCTCTAATTTTCTTTTTTTTAATCTCTATTTTTTTCTTGATAAAATCACTTGTCTCTCCCAGTCTGTTTTCTTCTATTTCTATGCATTGTTCCTTAAAAAAATTTCTCTCTTCTTGCTATTCTTTAAAATTCTACATTTAGTTGGAAATATCTTTCCTTTACTCTTTTTTTTATTTTTTCTTTCCTCATCTATTTGCAAAACCTTATCAGATATTCGTTTTGCTTTCTGAATTTTCTTTTCTTTGGAATATTTTTATTGCTGCCCTCTGTAAAATATTGTGAACCTCTTGCCCATAGTCCTTCAGTGACTCTGTCTATCATGTCTAATCCCTTAAAGACATTCATCACCTTCATTTCATATTCACAAAGGATATTATTTAGGTCATACCTATATGGTCTGATAATTTTCCCTACTTTCTTGAATGTGTCTGAATTTTTCAATAAGGAGTTCATGACCTGATTCACACACAGTTCCTGGTCTTACTGACTCTATGGAGCTTCTCCACATTTGGCTGCAAAGTTCACAATCAATCTGATTTGTATATTGGCTGTTTGATGATGTCCATATATTGTTATTATAAAAGAGTGTTTGTTATATCCAAAAAGTTATCTTAAGAAAACCCTTTAATTCTCTGCCCTGCTTTATTTTGTAATCCAAGATCAAACTTGCCAGTTATTCCAATTATCTTTTGATTTCCTACTTTATAATCTTAATCCCCTATCATTAATGGGATATCTTGTATGTGTGTTATTTCTAGAAAATATAGATCTTTATAAAAACGATTAACTTTTGTCTCTTCAGTGTCAGTGGTGAGATAATAGACTTGTTTTATTATGATGTTGAATAGTTTACCCTTGATTTGAACATATATTATTCGGCCATTTTAAAAAATATTCCCAATATTTTTTTACTCTTTTATTGATTATGAAGGCTATTCCATTTCCTCTAAGGGATTCTTGCCCACAATAGTAGATATAATGATCACCTGAATTAATTTCACTTGTTTCTATATACTTAAGAATGCTGAAATCCTAGATGTTGTTTAATCTTTTTATCTCTTGATTGACCCCATCCACTTTTACCTTATTATTTTTTTTACAATTTTTTGCAATCCAGGTTTCTGTGAAGTTTTGATCTTTCTAGCATCAGACTTTTCTTTCATTACCTGACTTATCTATAACTAAGCTTCCTTTCAGCTTTGGCCCAGCTCTTTGTAGTTGTCATCTTTGTCATCTGTTTTTACCCAGTAGCATATTGGACATCTTTAACCTGAGGGTTTATCTTCTGATATCATGTCTTTTATCTTTTCAGTATTGTCCATGGAATTTTCTTGGCAAGTATACTAGAGTGATTTGCCATTTACTTCTCCAGTGAAGTAGAAGTTCTTAGAACTCATCACAATATCTATCCACTTTGGATAACATGGCGTAGTTCATAATTTCATTGAATCTTGTAAGCTGTTCTGCCATGACAAGGCAGTGACCTATGCATGGTGATGGTGGGAATCTATAAGAAGTTTGAAATAAAAGACCTCTCATATCTCTTTCAGTTCTGAAATATTTTTTTCAAGAAATCCATTTAGATATGTTCTTGTGACAAGTTGATATCTTGTTCTCATTTTTAATACTTAATGTTATGTGCATTATCATTGTTGTGGTTAAGTGATGATCTCATTCTTTTCACCATTTTGGATATAATTCAGGAAGAAACAGTGAATGATTAAGCCCCCATCCCATTATTATGCTTATTGGAATATTGTATATATCGATTACCTAACTTTTTGTAATTGAATAAAGACCCTCAAATGTAAACTTGTTTCCATAAACTTTTCTAAAGAATCTCTAGAATAACTCCAGTGACATCTAGATTGACAGAGATAGGATGAATCTGGTTATGTTCCTACATCAGTGTAATGTCTCCTGTCAGGTCTCAACACTTTGAAATCTTCTCAGGTCATGGGTATTGGATATTATGATTATTTGGGATGAAGTTGACTATTATAAACATTTTTTTAAATTCCAATGACTCTATGTTATCGTCAGAAAAATGTAAACAAAAATGTGGTCTGCTCTTATTCTATTACATTTTATGAGATGAATTATGAAGGGGATTTAGGATATTTGGATTTGTTGGAAGGAGACTGGTGCTTTTTATATAGATAGTGAGATGATAATGAGAATGAGGAGGATGATAAATATAATTAGAAAATGATGATTATAAAGGACATGAAGAAGAAAATGGTGATGATAATAAATAATATGAAAAAATCATATGAATACAATGATGATTAATAAATTGATGACAATAGTGATGGTTCTGAAAATGATGACAATAAAGATGAATTAGGTGTGGCCTTCATTAGGGGGTGGTTCCCAAGTTAATAGTAATAGATGTGCCAGGAATATTGTCAAACAAGAAAAAAAATGTTTTCTCATCTACTCATAACTCAAATAATTTATTTATTTGGGGAGATGGTTTTTCCCATTTGTAGTTCATCCAACATAAGAATACTTTCTTAAATTTCTGAATAGAGTAAAAAATTTCAGTAAATAATTAGTGAGAGGAATCCTAAAGATGAATTCATGAATATGGGTGCTCACCATGTTTGAACCAAAAGGAGAAAACTTTATTTTTATCTATATTATATTCTCTTTTAATAGAACAGGTTCAAAGTTCTGATTGTCATAATTTTTTAAAAAATCTGACCAAGTCATTCAGTCAGTCACTAAACATATATGAAGTCCTTCTATATACCAAACACTGTGCTAAATGATGAAGTGACAAAGGGGAAAGGTAGTCTTTGGTCTCAAGGAAATATTGTATAATGGGAGAAGCAATATGAAGAATAGCTTTGTACAAACAAGGATTAGAGGTGAGTCAGAAAGGATCCACAGAGGGCATCAGAATGAGAAGAATTTGGGAAAGACTTCCTGCAAAAGGTAGAATTTGAACTGGGACTTGAAAACAAGCCAGAGAAGCCAGGAGACAGCGATGAGGAAGGAGAGTCATGATGATCACCCACTAACTAGTCCTGGATGGAGATATAGAGTGTATTATTACAAGAAAATCAATGAGGCTAGCAGCACTGGATAGAAGATTTACTTGAGCATAAGTGGGCTTGAAAGGAGAGGAGGGACAGGTCATGAAGGCCTTTGAATACTAAGAACCAGTCTTTTATCCAGATCAGGGCCATCTGCAAATGCAATACCTGCAGTACATGTGTCTTTATCCAAGGCTTTGATGATATTTAGGTTTAGATGCCAGATACTTGGGACCTAATGCAGTTATCACCCCTCTATACAGCATATATACAACAACATATAGCATTACTGCATTTACCTGCATGGGCCCAGCCTAATAAAATAAGAATTAGCCCCATTTCCCACAAGCTAGCATTAAATATTATGTGGGAGCCTGAAAAAATTAAATGATCTTTTGAATTATGCTTCCCCTTGGCCTGACATATTAAAAATGAGAAAGCTAATAGATCATGAAAACCTTGCTCAGACTACATCTAATCCCCCTGAAACAGTAGTGGACGCTTCATTTCTATACAAACAAGGGTAGGGCCAATACATAATAGACAGGCTGAGTGTACATTTGAATCATGTAGTCCATTAAATATGTATAAAATTGATAAAGCTCTTCCTCTTGGAAGAGAGGAAGCGAATGGGAGTTGGACTAAGAACACTGGATTGTTAATTATGATTCTAATATTAATGCTTTTTTTTTCCTTGCTAGACTTGTTTCCTCACCTTTAATGTGAGAATGATTCGATTCAATTCAGCCAATTGAATGAAGCCATATAGAAGGCACATCAGCTGCTTTGGAGGTTGCTGCAAAAATAGAAATATTGTGTTTAAGATGTTTATGGGCTATTATGGAGGTGCAGATGTAAACAAATAAGACATAGTCACCGACACCTCAATCAATTAGAAAAGATTTATTTCAGGAAGGGAAACCAGAGCCTTAAAGGAAACTAAGGAAGACCATGAGGGATGGATTTCTAGGCATGCTGCACAGCTTTGGCAAAAGAAAGGAGATCTGGATATGGAATAAAGGGGAGGAAAACCATTAAGTAGGGAAGTTGATCTGGAAATGAAAGGGTTGGATAAGAAGTGAGATGAAAAAGAGTATTTGATAGGAAGAGGGAGGTCTTCCTTTTCAACCTGAAGTTTGTCACCTAGCTCATAAGTAATTGAGAACAAGTGGAGTTTTTGGAGTAGGTGAGTGATGTGCTCAGGGCTGTGCTTTAGAAAGATTATTGACTATACCTATATGGAAGCTGGATAGGAGAAAGCTGGGGACTGGAAGCAAAAAGCACAGCATAGATGAGAGCTGATTAGGGCTTGCTCTGGAGGGGGGACAGTGTCTGTAAATAGAGGGAGCATGTGCATATGATTACTAGATAGGAGGGAACTACTGACATTACCAATGGAGAGAATGTCTCTAGAGAGTAGGAGCCAAGGTACAGACATTGGGATGTTTACCTTCATTAAGAGGAGAGCAATCCATTACCAAGGGCTACTGAGGAGAGACTAGAGAAGAAAAACTAGGAGTTATGGAAACTAAAAGAAGATAGATTACCCAGGGAACTTGGTAGGTCAGTTGTGTCAGATGATATAGGAAAGTCACAATACGAAGAACATCAGTGCGATATGCTTTGTGGATTGCCTCGAGGAAAGCAGATTGTAAGCTGCAATGGAGCACAGGAGAACACACACACACACACACACACACACACACACACACACACACGTGCAAAGTGTTGCAAAAATCTTGGGGCAGAAAGCTCATTCAGCACTGAGACTTTATAAATAAAACCAAGGGTGAGTTCACAAGTTCTATATTAGTCTTCACCTAATATAAAGAGATCAAGATGGCAGCAGTTTTTAAAGAAAGGTGTATTCAAGAATGTAAGGCAAGCGAGGACATAGAAAGCTGGCTGTGTTGGGAGGAGAGGGATGCCATCCAGAAGGTCACCGATGCACTGAGGCATTAATTAATCCCACAATACTATTAATCATTAATTTTCATGGAGCACCTTACTTTACCTTTCTAGATTAGAAAACTGAAGCTTAGAGAAGTCAATTGACTTCTGTATGTCTGCACTAGTCAACCCTGAGTATTTTGGTGTCGCCCTCATTTTTTCTTTGTTTGTTGTTATTTATGTTGTTCTGTTTTCCCCAATATCACATAACCTCTTGAAGACTTGTCTGAAACAGCAGGGGGCTGATCAGCCATCTTCAAGGATTACTTTTTTTTTTTTTTTTCCCCTTAAAAGTAAGTGGACATTTCTGCCAAAGACTCCTGGGCAGGAATCCAGATATTGCTGATGGGGGTGGATGCAAAACCAAATTCTTCATTCAGCTCATGCTCTTCTGCAATGTTTTGATAAGTTAGCCCTGAAATTTGAATTTCTTGCTTATGGTAAACATCCCCCAAACGCTAATGCCTTTTGGCAAGAGACTGCAATTAGAGAACCATTCGTCTAACTTAAACAATCTCATTAATCCACAGTAAATCTTCCTGAAACAGTTATCCATTAATATTTTGTGGACCAGATTTCTATATTGTTTTGCTACCTTTCACAAGACAATGACACCTGTGAGCACTGCCATTTTCAATGATAAATGGATATTCCAGTCACGCCTCTGTGTACAAACCATTTTCTTCCCTACTTTCACACGTTAAGTATTTCAGATGAGAAGTCAGAGGATCTTGCAAACAGTAGAAATTTAATTAATGTTTCAGGAATTAAATTTAGTCTTCTCCATATCATGAGTTTATCAATGTAAGCTCTCAGTCCAAAATCTCACTGTCGGAAAAATCATCGTAGTCAGACTCCCTACCCTTGGATCTGGTTGGTTCATCCCAGACCTACCATTAATTCACTAGGAGGAATATGTTCTTTGGGAATGGGAGGTGGACTTGGAAGGTGCCTGGAGGGTGAGTAGCAGTTTAATGGATCAAGATAAGACATTCCAAGATAATAGCTCACACTTCTATAGCTTTATGGTTCATAAATCCCTAATCTTCACCTGAGCCCAAGTGGTTGGCAGTGTAAATATTATCACTCCCATTTTATTGCTGGGGAAATGAGGCACAGAGACTTTAGGGTGACTTGTCCCTTGCCAAACAGTGATGTGGACAGGAATTGAAATGCAGGTTTCTGCCTCTGCCTCCAATGTCCATTCATTGCATGGTGTCATATACCTACCACGGTCATTTATAGAAAGATATCAGTGGTGACAACTTGATTGTCGTGGCTTGACCTTTGCTTTCCCAGAAGAGTTTAGGAGAGGAGAGGCAGCTTCTCTCGGTCACCTTAACACAGAAAAGACACTGAACTTCAATTCATTGGTCAAAAGAACTTTTAAAAATGTCACTACTTTGAAATAGACAAATCCGGGTCCCTTTTTGTCCTCACTTTAGTTTATTTCCTCGGAGTGCTGAGGATGCTACACCTTAGGACTCGCTTGGTGGGTCCAGGGATGAAGTCAGAGGTCATGTTCCACATCGCACTCATGGAGGATTTCCTGAAACAACCATTGGTGCAATTGTCTCCCAGAACATGATAAATGAGGACTTCCTGGGACCAAGGCCGAATGTGGAGACGGAATTGTTTAAGGGGATGTGAGGTTCTTATTGCAAAAATGCACCAAGCACAATTGCAGCAGGAAACTGCAGGTGGCTGCTCCATCTGTTTATAAGCTGGTTTTGGTGCAATTAATGAAAGCTGCAGCCTAATCGGGATCATGTGAACAGTGCACAACCAGCCATATCTGTCTACACTGTCTTTACAAGGAGGCTCAGCTATGGCCCATTTTATTTCTAATGACAAACATTGTGTTTCACAGCGAGTGGGCTTAGTACTTCCCTGGTCAGCATCATAAAGGTTGGGCCAAGAAGGGAATTGGTGGAATATGTCAACTTTCCGGACCTGGTTTCCTTTCTCCCAGGGTCCTTCGGGCTATAACAAAGCTAGAGCTGGAAAGGAACACAGAGGCCATTTTGTCCAGCCCCCTCATTTTGCTAAGGAAACTAAGGCCCAAATTAAAGGCTTGCCCAAGGTCACAATGAGCATCAGAAATAGGATTCTACAATTTCTTTCACTAAGTGTGCCTTCGGTTTTTCCTTGAGAACTCGGCAGTGAGGGTGCTTCTTTCATGACACATCCTCGAATCCTGAAGGACAGGAGAGACGCAGCAAGGGCCCATAGCCATGAACTGAGGGGGCCACTTGCCAGCAGACCAAATCCCATTCCCAATCACCAAGTCACTGTCAGCTCAACCAAGCCAGAAGCAGCCTGTGAGTCATTGTCATTTTAATAGCAGGCGGAGACCAGCAGACCTCTACAGGAGAATCAAAAAGCTCCAGAAGATGAAATCCTATAATCTCAGGATTGGAAGGGAACTTAGAAGGCATTTTGTTTATTTCTTATCTGACCAAGAATTCTCCCTCCCACCCCTGCAACGAGCCCATGGAGGGTCCATGAAGCCTTTGTCTGAAGATCTTCAATGAGGAGCCATCCATGATCTGCTGTATACCGTTAGCACAGGCCAGTCTGAAGTTTGACTTTGGGGAACTCTTAAAAGCAGACAGGAAGGACACCAAGAGCCTCACAGGATTAGTCAGACTACTCTTCCCCATTACCAATGTTATGCTGCTTTCTTACCCTCAAGTTTGTTTGTTTGTTTGTTTGTTTGTTTGTTTGTTTTGTAAAGATTAAAAGAAGGGGTCACTCTTCTCAAAAAGAACACAGCTAGACTTTCTCACTCACACCCTAATGGGCCTGGTGTCTACCAGTTTGAAGAACAGAATGATGACATTAGTCCAGCCTCACCATCAATACTCATGTTCCTTTCTAGCCTTGACATAAATCCAGGGAGCTATAAATTGCTGGAATCACCTTTCATCTTCATTCTGTCTCTCCTTCTCTTTGTCCCTCTCTATTTTCTACTCTTTCCCTCTCTCTCTGTCCTACTCTTTCTCTTTTTCTCTCTCTCTTTCACACACACACACACACACACACACACACACACACACACACACACACAAACACTAAGACAAACAGACCCTCTTGTCTCAACATGTCCCTGCCTCTGCCTCACGCACAAGTTTACCCTTCTAGCCATAACAGTACCAATGGCCAGGACTCCCAAACTCTCTTCAGCCTCTTTCCTGTTACTCTGCTATTCTCGATGCATTCCTTGCTATTGTCAATGCCAGCTATAACTAATGTGGACTCTTCATGGACCTCTACACTGACCCAAGAATTGGGAACAATGAGCCAAAGTAACTAAACTACTAATCTTTTGTCATAGCAATACCACTAGTAGGCCTGCATACCAAGAGTCAAAGAAAGAGGAAGAAGTCTGACGGCTATGAAATTACTTCTAGGAGCTCTTTTTGTAGTGCAATCGAATCAGAAAATAGCAGGTGTTCAACACCTGGAAAATAGCTGCACAAATTATGGTATATGAGTGTAATGGAATCTGATTGTACCACAAGGAAAGATGAAAGGAACAGTTTCTAAGATGGTTTCTGGGAAGATTTACTTGAACTGATGCAGGTTCATGCATCCCTGAGGCACAGTGCTATGGAACAATCAGGAGAGCAATGTATTACGATAGCATAAAAAGCAACAAGCAATTCTGAAAGATTAAAACCGCGGAAGAATTCAGTGATCCACAACGGCTCCAGAACACCCAGGGTGAAACTTACTCCTTTTGATAGAGTGGTGAAAGACTAAAATATAGAATGAGAAACATTTTTGCTTGTGGCCAATATGGGAATTTGTTTTGCCTAACTAAGCTTATATGATACAAGATTTCTGTAGTTTCTTTTTTTTTTTTTTTCCACTGGGAGAGGTAGAAAAAGGAGCAAAAGTTTGATAATTGAGGAAAATATGATTTGTAAAAATGAAAAGAAAACCCTGTGGTTTTTAAACAAGCTTTTCCATAATTGGTCACGCGGGACCAACGGGCGATAAGCCATAAGTAGAGCCGGTAACTGGAGAAAGGAGGGGAGGAGGGGAGCGTCCTCTCAGGCCATCAGAATTTCAAGCGTATACAGACTAAGCTTTCAGCATGGACTTGGAAGCAGAGCTGCTGCTAGAGAGCTGAGATATTCTGCCACTCAAGCAGAACTGGATGGCTTGGCTGAGTTCCTTCTTTGATTTTTACACTTTGTTTTCACACTTCATTTTCACATTTTTTTTTTGAGAAAAATTCTTGCTACTTGCCCTGGGAGCCACAGTGGAGAGTTACTTTTGGCTGTTTGTCTCTACTACTTTTCCCGCACCACTGTGCCCATATCTCCAGCACCCGCAGACTCTAACACAAAATTCCAAATGTGACAAGGAGAGGAAGGATGTAGACCCACAATCAAGCAGTGACCTTTTCTATTTATGTTAAAAACTGGGAAGATTGGAGGTGAGGAGGGAGATGGTATTGATAATATGTTCTGACATCTTTATATTTAGCACTTATCAACACCTTTGTCCGCATTTATAGAGCTACCAATGTACCATGGGGACCTCGGATTAATATGGCTGCACCCAGAATTCTTCTGCAATAGGCATGGGTACCAAATTTGCTATATATGCTGATAGGACAGCACTGTGGATAGCGATCTGCCTCCCTGCTTCCATGCTGTTAGGAATCAGTTCATATCTAGCCCTGTCCTCTTCTTATTCCTTATCATTTGCACCCTTTAACAAACTCTAATCTCCCCCATTTTTTTTTGGAAGCCATGCTAGTCTAACCCTGTGCATAGATGTAGTCATTTAGCCCTTCTGCTGGGACATTTTCAGTGGTATCCTTTATCCCAATTGAGTAAGGTTCAAATGTCTGCCTAGAATCCATTGTTGTTCAGCTGTTTTTCAGTCATGGCTGATTCTTAGCAACTCAATTGGGTTTTTCTTGACAAAATGGCTGAAATGGCTTGCCATTACATCTTCAGATTATTTTACAGATGAGAAAACTGAGGCAAACAAGGCTAACTAATTTGTCTAGGGTTACATAGATAGTATCTGAGGACAGAACTGAACTCAATTCTATCCACTGTGCACCTAGATGCTCCTAGAATTCATGCTCCTCCACAATCTGGAGTCATACTTTTTCATTCATATTTAATATTACTGTTCTCTGTTAGGCTCTTACTAAGTGCTAAGTCGGTACTTGACAAATTCTCTAGTTCCGGCCTTTCCTGGAGAAGAGCTTGCATGCTTAGGAGGAGCAAGCTCATTGGTTGAAGTACTTCTTCCCAGAAGCCGAGAGATTTGAGTGGACACAGCAGATTTCCTCCCAGAGAGCGATCTGCAGCTTCTGGAGACAACAGCACATTACTGTTCTCCATATGCATGTTTGAAATAAATTATAGGCCTTTTCCCCATACACACAAGCCTTGCAACATGCTTCTAGACCGTGGGCACTTCTTTTCAATTCTATATCATATCATACGAAAATTATATTCCATGTCATATTAAAATTTTAACATTTCTGAGCCTCAGTTTCTTTATTTATAAAATAAGTTCAAAGGCACTGCTTGGGCCTTCATCATACAAAGCAATTGTGAGCTCAAATGATGCTCTCTGTCGGTCACAATGGTCTATGATTCTCTCCCCTTCAAGAGACTCTAGGCTTAACCAGAACAGATGAACTCCTAGGGACTTGATACAAAGAGGTCAGATTATCTCCCTGCCTCTGCCCCTGCCCTGAAAGTAAATTTCAAGCAAATTTGCCCAACTAAATCATGTGACACAAAGCGAGTTTCCTCTAGAGGTTTCAGTTCCCACACCTGTAAGATGGGTAAGTAGAATTCACCACGCTGTACTTTTTCTCTTGCTCTGAAATAACATCTTGTGATCTCCTCAGAACAGAGAAAAAGATTGGGAAGTGTCTTTTCCCATCACCTTCTCCTCTGCTCCCTCATGTCTCAGTCTCTTCTAAATAATTACAGAAGGACCCAGAACAATGATCTAGCCCATGCCTCCTCCCAATTTTACAAGTGAAGAGGAAAGGGGCTTGTTCATAAGTCCATAAATATTATATGTTTGATTTTCTTCTAATCTCCTGTATCTACTTAGAGGGTGAAGGGATTGGGACACTCAAGAGTGACTGCTGTCAAAATAGATATTGCCTAAGATGGATGGATGGATGTTGTTTTCTAATCATTTTTTCTAACCTAGACCCAAATTTCTTCAAAGGGCCTAATTAAATATTAACTCAAACACTGGAAATCCACAGGATAGAGTCAATGTGGCTTTTCTTTGGGTTCTTCTGAGAATGTTATGCATCTGGTCAGAAAGTCCTAATTTCCACACTTCCCCTCCAAGAGCTTTTGTAGTGGTTCATAATACTCTATCCATATTATCCTGGGTTTTTTACAGCTGTCATTCTATTATCACATAAAAGTGAAAACTGTGGGTATATTCGTCTGTCTTCTCAGATACCTTATGCACCTGAATAAGAAATTTAAAATTTCACATTAGAATTATAAGCTTACTTAAATCTAACAGGCCTGAGCTTCCAAATTATGGGAACTTGACCATTCCATGAACTCTGTATATTTTTGACACTAGATACTAGGAACTAGCCATTCCTAGAGATGTTTATGCTCCAGAAACATCAAGAAACAGAAGATAAAATAGGCATTGAAAGAAACCACCAATCACCTGCTAACAGAGATTCCAAAATGAAATATCAGAAATATTAGATCCAAAGCATTCCCGAGTCAAGGTGAAAATACTTTAAGCAACCAAAGAGAAACAATTTAAATGCCATAGACCCAGAGTTAGGATAACACAAGTTTTAGCACTGATAGAAATAATTCATTTAGGACCAGTACACTATTGAAATCAGTATTAATCAATTTGATAGAATTATATCAAAGTTTTATATATAAGGCCCCAGAACTGGGAGCTGGAGATTCTATGTTCACTTGCTTAACTATAGGAAGTTAGCTGAAGGCCTTCCACCCTTGTTTTGCCTTATTATTGTGACAAAGATCAGCATGGCAGAGATCACAATTACACTGAAAATCTCCCAAATACTTTTGTACTTCAGGGCCAATCACTTGTTCAATAAAAGCAGATGACCATATTATGACCACTTAGGTCACTGACTGTGATAGTTTGTACTATTTCCTCTTGCCAAAATTAAAGAGAAGTCTGCCCATCTTATGTGAAGATGTTCCTTGTGTCACCTAACTTTTGTCCCTGCTGACATTTTATTTTGCTTATTCAGTGGAATCATTCTGTAGTTGTTATAGCTATTCTAGAATGATTGGACACCTAAGTCCTATAAAAATAGGGGCCCGGAAGGAGAAGACTTCTTGGTTGTGAGGGACATCTAATATCCACTGCATTAGAAGGGACCATCCAAAGTGCCATTGGCTCAAATATCTGCCTCTATCTCTCTTATTGTAAGTAGAATAATTTAATCTCCACAGCTTCTTCCATGTTAAAGGAGCAATGGGCTTGGCATATGATGTTCTAAAAGGCAAAAGAGTTAGGATTAAAACCAAGAATAACTTACCCAGCAACTGATTATAATCCTTCAGAAGGAATATAGGTCTTTAATGAAAGAGAACTTTCAATTGTGCCTGATAAAAAGATCAGAGCAGAACAGAAATCTGACTTTCAATTATAAGATAAGATAAAAATGTAAACATGAAAAATAAATAAGGGATTCCATAAAATTAAGCTTTTTACCAGAATAAGAAATGGCAAACCTCTCCAGTATCTTTGCAAAGAAAGCACCAAGTGGGATCAGGAAGGGACAGACATGACTGAAATGATGGATCAACAACAAAACGGCTCTCCATATCCAGTAGGGGAAGTTTATACATGTAATTCCACAGAAATCCATCATTATTATGACAATTAGAAGAATGCAAAATAGAGGAAATGGATATATATATTGATTATAATTGGGTAATTAAAAAAAAGTTAAGGCATGGAAAGATGGATTCATGAGGAGAAAGGGAAATGAGAGGAAGGATGAAAAAAAAATCTCACATAGAAGAGGTATATAGGGAAGAGCATTTGTAATGGAGTGGGAAATTAAGAGGTAGTGGGTAACCTTTGATTCTCACTTTTAACAAAATTGATTTAAAAAGGGAATAATATACACATTCATTTGGGTATGGAAATCTATTTTACACAATTGGTATAAAATGCCAGGTAACCAAATTTTGCCATGATCTTCCACAGGCCCTTAGCAAAGGCCTTGCTTAGCTTAATAAATACTATGTCCAAACATCTGTTTCATTCTTGGCTTTTTTTCCAGGAGTTGTCAGACAGCCAACATTATGTCAACTGATCCTTTGACCTTTCTGTCTGTCTGCAGAGCTATGCTGAACTGATTGTTGTATGCCTGTTAAATATGAAGAGTTTAACCAGCACCATACCGGACAATTGACCTATTTACATTTGAATTGTCTTTAAAAGTATTCTAAAGATTACCTGGCAAGATAAGATCTTGGATACTGAGGTCCTTTCTCAAGCTGAAGTGCCAATCATTCAAACTTTTCCTGCAGAGAGTATAAATTGAATGGGTCGGCTTACCCTTCACATATGTGACATACCCTGAATGTCAAATATATTCAAACTATTTTATAAAGAATTTGCACAGTTACGCACTCACAAGGAGGTCAGAAGAAGTACAAGGGCACTCTCAGGATCTTTTTGAAGATCTTTAGCATTGATTGTGAAACAAGGGAGATGATGGCAGAGAATCACCCACCATGTTGTGCCCACATCAAAGAAGGCATTGTGCTCTATGAGCAAAGCATAATAGAAGCACAAAGGAAATGTGAAATGTACCAATCTAAAGACATCTCCATCCCAAATGTTCAAATGGGTCTATTGGTGCCCAACCTGTGATAGATCCTACTCACATTGAACTGATCAGCCACAGTTGGACTCACTGTACTTTTAACACCAATATCTTAATATCATTGGTCCTCTTCTAGTACAAAGGACAAAAGTACAACATCCAACAGAAAAGTAGAAGGGAAAAAGGGAAAAACAGAAGGAGCATAGGACTGATGAAATGGAAAGGAGCTTAAAAATGTACAGCAAGTTTCTCTGATTAATGCCTTGTTTCTCAAGTATTTAAAGAACTAATTCAAATTTATAAGAATATCAGTCATTTGCAGACTGGGAAAGTCAAGGGATATCATCAAGTAAATTCCAGAAGAAGAAATCAAAGTTATCTATAGTTATTTGAAAAAAAATATTCTAAATCATTATTGATTAGAGGAATAGATATTAAAACAACTCTGAGGTTCCACATCATACCTAACAAACTGGTTAATTATGACATATAAAGAAAAGATAAATGGTAGAAAGAATACAGAAAAACTGCAAAACTAATATACTGTTAGTGGAAAGAGTGAATTGATTCAACATTCTGCTCAGAAATTTAGAAGTATATGGATTTGGAAGAGCTATAAAAACTGAATATCCTTTGACTTAAGAATACTACTTTGAGGTCTGTATTTTGAATATGTCAAAGAAAAACAACATATATATATGTGTATATATATATATATATATATATATATATATATATATATATATATATATATATATATAGAAGGGTGCCAGGGAGGGAGGGAATTTGGTACTCAAATTTTTTGGACATATTAACTTTCATGTGTGCCTGGCATCTCTCAATTTGAAAAAAATATCAATGTTAAAATACATTAATGCACACATATATAAAATAACTGATGAGAGTGAGAAGAGATGACTTTCCTGAGTGAAATGTACTCAGGGTCATTTCTAAATAGTTAGTAGAAGATTAGAGAGTATAAGGCTTTATGCCTTCCAGGTCTTTTGATGCAGCATGGATGCAATCATTTACTCTTTTTAAAAAAGGTTTTTATTTTCAAAACATATGCATGGATAATTTTTCAATACTGACCCTTACATAGCCTTGTGTTTCAGATATTTCCCTCCTTTCCCCCACCCCTTTCCCTACATGACAAGCAGTCCAACATGTTATATATGTTAAAATATATGTTAAATCCAATATGTATAAGCATATTTATACAATTTTCTTGCTACACAAGAAAAATCAGTTCAAAAGAAAAGAAAATGAGTAAGAAAATAAAATGCAAGAGAACAACATTATTTTTACTTCACATAAAACATAACAGATTCTGCTACAGCCCTTTACCTTCACTCTGTATGTATCACTAGGCTTTAAATGTGTTTCTTGTAAACAACATATTATAGGATTCTGGCTTTTAATCCAGTTTGCTATCTGTTTCTGTTTTCTGGGAGAGTTCATCCCATTCACATTCACAGTTAAAATAACTAATTCTGTATTTCCTGCCATCTTATTTACACTGTTAGGTTTTTCTCTTTTCTTTCTTCCTTTCCTCTTCCCCAGTATTTTGCTTTTGATGACCAGTTCCCTCAATCATACCTCCCTCTTTAGAGCCCCTCCTCCCTTTTGTACCTTTCCCCTAATACTTCTGTTTTCCCATCTATTAGTCTTTCTCTTTCTTTTCCCCTTTCCCCTCCTACTTCCCTATAAAGTGAGACAAGTTTCTCTGTGAAACCAAATATGTCTGATAGTCTCTCTTTGAACCAAATCTGATGAAAATAATATTCACACAATACTCATGCCTCCCCTTCTTTCCCTCAATTATAATAGGTGGTCTTTGCCTCTTTGTGACATATAATTTCCCTTATTTTACCTCCTTTTTTCTCTTTTTCCAGTGCAATCCCCTTTCCACCTCCAGTTTCTTTTTCCTATTATCATAATAAAATCAAGTTATACCCACACTTTCTAAATATACCCATAATAGAAATTTAGTTCCAGTTCTTTCTTTTTACCTTTTTATGCTTCTCTTGTGTTCTGTGTTGGAGATTAAATGTTTTGTTCCATTCTGGTCTTTTCATTAGAAATAGATAAAATTTACCTTATCATTGAAAGTCCATCTTCTTCCCTGAAAGATAATGCTCATTTTATCTGAATATCTTCTTGGCTGTAATCTAAGTTCCTTTGCCTTTCAGAATATCAGATTCCAGGCCCTTCCATCCTTTATGGTGGAAGTGGCTAGGTCCTGAGTAATCCTAATTGTGGCTCCTTGGCATTTAAATTGTTTTTTTGTGGCTGCTTGCAATATCTTTTCCTTGGTGTGATAGTTCTGAAATTTAGCCATGATATTCCTTGAAGATTTAATTTTGGGGTGTCTTTCAGGAGGTGATCTGCCAATTCTTTCAATGGCTATTTTACATTCTGATTCTAAGCTATCAGGGTAGTTTTCCTTTATGATTTCCTGTAAGAAATGTCTAGATTCTTTTTTCATCATGGCTTTCAGGAAGTCCAATAATCCTTCCTTGTATCTTCTAAATCTATTTTATAGGACAGTTATTTTCCTAGGAGGTATTTCATATTTTTTTTCATTTTTTTCTTTTTGTTTCCCTGATTCTTGAAGTCTTATTGAGTCATCCACTTCCATTTGTTCAATTCTAATTTTTAGTATATTACTTTCTTCAATTACCTTTTTAATTCCTTTTGTAATTGGCCTATTGAATTGTTTTGTTCATTGCATTTTTTCCATTTCACAAATTTTGTTTTTCAGTAAACTGATGTCTTTTTCATATTTATTTTAGAGGGCATTATATGCTTTTGCCATCCCTTGTTGCAAAGATATCATTTATACATATTTCTTCTAACTCTCTTTTAAAATCCTTTATGCAATCTTGTGAAATGAGGACCAGCTCATAATTCCCTTTGGGACTTTACCTGGAGTTGATTTCCTTAAAAACCTCAGGATTTGAGGTCTGTTCTTCTCTCTCCCAGAAAAGCTATATATGGTGAGAGTTCTTTTTTGTTTTGTTTTGTTTTTTTACTCTTTTTTTTAAGGCTTGAGGTCTCCTCTTAATGAAAAGGAGCAACAACTGCTTCAGTTTGCCCTGGAGCAGTTCTGCTGATTGACTTCTGGTGCTGGGCAATTGTGGCTTGATCCCGTGTTCTTCTGGGGCTCAGTGGTTTACAACTTGCCCTTTGTGTCTGCCAAACCACCTGCTTACAACCAGGACAGAGTAGCCTAAGAGGCTCACAGAAGATTCCCAGGTGCACGGAAACTGCAATGCTCTGACTCCCCATCCCAGCTCCTTGCCCCCATTTCCCTGTGCTGCAGTCTGAGTTCGGCTGACTATCTCCCTGCCTGTTTGAAACACCACCTGTTCTGAAGTTCTTCCAAGGTATCTTCTTCTGGGAATATTTTGTAAACCCAAATATTTTGGGGTTCTTTTAACTCCAAAACCAGTTTAGAGGTTTAATTTAATATTGGTTTGTGAGAAGGTCAGAGGAGGTCATAGAAAGTTATGTTTGCTCTCCACCATCTTGACTCTACCCCTCATCATTTACCCTTTTTTGCATTTTAAAATTTTTATTAAAGTTTTTATTGTTCAAAACATATGCATAGATAATTCTGCAATATTAGCCCTTGCAAAACTTTGTGTTCCAGTCCCCCCCCCGTCCTTCTCCCATTTGTCTCCCCCAGATGGCAAGTAGTCCAATATATGTTAAACATGGTAGAAATATACATCATTTACTCTTGAAGTAAGATCTGTGAATGTTGGGAAACAGGATGTATACACAACTGAGCATCCATCTCAGTAAAACTCTCACATTTGAATTCCATTCAATTCAAGAAGTATCTTTAGGGAACTTCATATGTGTCGACCATTGTGCCTGCAACCACAGATACAAATTAAACAAAGACTATAGACTAAAATAAAACTGCCCCTGTCCTTAGAGAGCTTATATTCTCCTTGGGATAAATTAAACATGCACACAAATATACAAGCACAAGTCAAAGAAAAAGTCAAGAGTAGCTGGAGACTTCCAATTCCTAGATTTCCAAAAACGTCCTCGTGTAAAAAATCACATTTGAGTTGAGCAGTGAAAGGAGCTGGAGATTCCAAGAGGTGTAGATAATAATGGAGAATATTCTAAGCATGAGGCATACCCTCTGCAAGAGCATGGACATGAGAGATGAAATAATACGCCCAAAAGAAAGCAAAGAGGTGCTTTTAACTAGAGCAGAATATATGAGAAGAATCATAACACCCAGAATTTTCAGGAACCCCATGGTATCCAGGCTAACTTCATCCTTATAAGATAGACCTTTCATCTTAATAAACCTCTTGAAGCTGATCAATCTCTTCAGAAGGATAGTATTTTCTTTTTTTAATTAATGTACTCAGTGTTTATAATGAATGAATACACACAATGTCAAAAGAAGAAATTAGAACTTCATGCTTATGTTTATTCCTTTCCACTTAGCAATTGCTAAAAATGCACACATTTTTGGACTAATGGAATATTTGTGTGGCCTGAATCTCATATAAGTCAATCAATCAATCAATCAATCAATAAGGATTTACAAACCCACCTGACCCTAACACCTAATGAAATAGGAACAATGTCTTCATCAAGCAAAAAAAAAAAAAAAAAGGATTGCCCAATACAAAACTGGAAATATAGGAAACAAGCCTATTTAACTTATCAATGTAATTGCTAGCAAGCAGCCTAAACACAGATGTACCCTTGGAAACAAACAGAAAAAAAAGTAAAATTCACTTGCTGTGATGTTATGTTTATCCTTTTTCCTCTGTACAAGTAACAACAAAGGATCCATCTCTTCTACATCTATCTTCTCTCAGGGGTTATATTGAATCCCATAGGATTAATTACCACTCTCTACATATGGCTCCCAAATCTCGAGAGAGGCAGTCCTCATCTCTCCTGCAGTGCTACATCTCCAAATACCAGCTGGACTTCTCCATCTGAATGTGCCGTGCATACATGAAATTCAACATATCCAAAAATATTCCATTACCTTTCCCTCTCCCAACCTGATTCTCTGCCTAACTTCTGAATTTCAATCAAAAGTTAGTCCGTTGATCAGTCATCCAGGTTCAGAGGATTATCACCCTGCCCCCATCCAATTATTGTGCATTGTTGATCTCACCTACAAAATTGTCCATCGTTATTCATTCATAACATATTTCAGATGCTCATCAACTCTCACCCAAACTACAGTGAGGTTTATTTTGTTTCTTTTCTTTCTCTTCACCTTGCTCTGCAAACCTTCCATTAGATCTGATTATGTCACTATTATGTCACTCCCTTGCTCAGAAGCCTTAAGTACTTCCCTATTATTAAAAAAAAAAAGAAAAATGAAAACTCTTCAGCTTGGTTTATAGGGAGTTGATAGTCATGTATTCTGAACTTTCTTTTTTTTCTTTTGCTGAGGCAATTGGGGTTAAGTGACTTGCCCAGGGTCACACAGCTAGGAAGTGTCTGAGACCAGATTTGAACTCTGGTCCTCCTGACTTCAGGGCTGGTGCTATCATGTATTCTGAAAGGAAGCGAGAGTGCTTAGCTGCCCTTGTTGAGTTGGAGACAAACAATTTCTAGTCGAGTGATAGATTAGAGCTAGATGGATTTTTAGATGTCATTTAATCTAATCTCATTTAACAGATGAAGAAACTTGAAGTCCACAAGAAAAAACAATGAATTCTCTAAAGCCATCTTGAATGAGGGTAAGCTGAACAAGCTGAGTTCAGAAAAGCCTGGGAAAGCTTTTATTACCTGATGCTGAGTGAAGCAAGAACCAGGAAAATGCTGTACACACAACAGCAAGATTGTGTGCTGATCTACTATGATAGCCTTAACTCTTCTCAGAAATTCAGTGATCCAAGGAAATTCCAAAAAACTTTTTATAGAAAATACTATCTGGATCCAGAGAGAACTATGTGGATCAAAACACACTGTTTTCACTTTTTTGTTGTTTGTTTATTTGGGTTTTCTTTTTTTCTGTTTTTTTCCCTTTTGTTCTGATTTTTTCTCCCAATATGATTCATATGGAAATGTTTAAAAATGAATGTATATGTATAACTTAAATTAATTAAATAAATAATAAAAATAAAGTCATCTTGATAGTAAATGACAAAACCAGAATCCATTCCCAGGACCTCTGATTTTAAAATGAATGCCCTTTCCACTTGCCTTGCACCACCTCTTCAAGGTTTAGATCTGAAATCATCTAGAATCTTTTGTAATTTGCCTCCCAGTTATATTTCCAGAATAGCATATATCTCCTCTCCCTTCAATCATTCAGTCAAATTCTACTAGAATTCTTTCCCAAACTCAGCATTATGATTTTTCTCCTGGGGATATTACACCATTTCTGAAGTGCACAATTACCTCTCCTTGTTTTGTTTTTTGTTTTTTGTTTGTTTTTTTTTTGCTTTGTTTTTATTGTTGTTGTTGCCTATTTATTTTTTTAATCATTTGTTCATTCAACTCTTTCCCAAAGCATTATTTGATCAATTCAGTTCTCAGTTTTTCTGTCTCTTCTCAGGTTGACATGCATTTTGCCTCTCTGTGTGCATGAAATCTAAGTCCTAACATTATAAGTACTTTGAAGAGAGAGAGACTATTCTGCTTTTCTCTCTGTCTCTCTGTGTCTGTTTCTGTTTTAGTTTGTCTCCATCTCTGTCTCTGTTTCTGTGTGTGTGTGTGTGTGTGTGTGTGTGTGTGTGTGTGTACAAATTTTCAGTTTATAGTACAAAGCCTTAGACATACACTGATAGGTCGGTGAGTCTGTGAACTCTTTAAGAAGCTCAACATGAAGGTTATGTGTATGTCCAATATGTTTTCCATAGAGCTGCCAAAATAAGGGAAAAGACAATAAAAGTCCCAAGAAATGAATCAAAAAACAGAATAATGATCTAAGTAGTATTCTACCCCTATAACTCCCAAACTCTGCAAAGAAGATTTGCCATAATAGTACTATAGTATTCATTTTTAATTGGACTTCCTCTCCAATTATATGTAAAAACAATTTTAATAGTCATCTTTAAAAAAAAAAAAAAACTGAGATTCAAATTCTTTCCCTCCATTCTTCCCTTTTCCCTCCTCAGAAAGTCAAGAAATATGATACCGCTTATACACGTATGTGTAGTCAGGCAAAACACATTTCCATACTCTCTAGGATGTAAAAGAAAATATATCAAAAATGGGGGAAAGTTTTTAAAAGCATATTTCCAACTGCATTAAGACTCTAATCAGTTCTTTTTTCTAGAGGATAACATTTTTCATCATGAGTTCTTTGGAATTATCTTAGATCATTGTATTTCTGAGAATAGATGTCGTTCATAACTGTCATTCTTCATTCAGTCATTTTTCAGTTTTGTCTGACACTTTGTGATCTGTTTCAGGGATTTCTTCGTAAAGATACTGACATTGTATGCATTTCTTTCTCTAGCTCATTTTACAGATGACAGAACTGAGACAAAGAGAGTAAAGTCTATTTCCCAGTCACAGAATTAGTAAGTGTCTGAGGCCAGATTTGAATTCACAAAGATGAGTCTTCCTGGCTCTACATCCAACTTTCTATCCATTATGACATATAGTTGCTCTACTCACCATTGACCATTGTCTAATGGTTGCTGTTAATGTTTGCAATGTCCTCCTAGTTTTTTTTTTTTTCACTTCATTTTGCATTAGTTCATACAAGTCCAATTTTCTGAATGCAGCCTTCTCACCACTCCTTATAGCATAATAGTATTCCATCATAATTATATACCACAACTTGTTTGGCTATTTCCTAACTTTTGGGCATCCCCTAAATTTCCAAGTCTTCTCTACCAGAAAAGAACTTCCATAAATATGTTTATTTATATAGAATCTTTCCCTTCCTTTTTAATCTCATTTAGGATACAGACCCAGTAGTGAAATTCCTGTGTAAAAAATGTTTTATAGCCATTTAGGCATAGTTTCGAATTACTCTACAAAATGGTTGGATCAGTTCACAACTCCACCAATAGTGCCTTAAGGCCTCAGTTTTTTTACATTTTCTCTGACATTTGTTATTTTTTCTGCATACTAGCAAATATGATAGGTGTGGGATGGAACCTCAGAGTTTTAAATTTTGTATTTCTCTAATCAATAGTGACTTAGAGCTATTTTTCATAGAGCTTTGATTTTTTTCTGAAAATTACATGACATTACTCTTTGACTATATTTTGGGAAATGACTCATATTTTCGTAAATTTGGTTTGTTTTCTGAATACCTGAGAGACAAAGCGTTTATCAAAAAAAACTTGCTATAAAATATTTTCCCTTTTTTCTGCTTTCCTTCTAATCTTGCCTCTGGTTTTGTTTATGCAAAAACTTTTAAAATTTCATATAATCAAAATGATCCATTTATATCTTGTTTGGAACTTTCTGACTTTTCACAACCCTGGGAACCAGAGAATGCCTGTGCCATTCATGGAGTTTTCTCATCAAAGCTCTTCCCTTGGTTTGCCCTTTCCTTCTCCATTTGGTTAAAGTTAACAGAGGATAAAATGACTTGTTTAAAGACACAAAGATAGTAAGTATGTGAGGGCAGATTTGAACTCAACTTTTCCTGATTCCAGGCTTGGAACTCTATCTACTAAGTTATCTGCCTCCAGAACATCCTGTAATACTATCTCTTTTATTTAATTATAAAATTTGTATTTATACATAGATCTCACAGATAAACTATTCTGTGCTTTCCGGATTTGCTTATGGTATCATGCTTTATGTCTAAATCATGTACCATTTTTACCTCAATGTGGTATATTATATTAGATACTGACCTGTACTCAGTTTCTGCCAAACAACTTTCCAGCTTTTCTAGAAAATTTTGTCTAATAGTGAATTCTTTTCCCTAAAGCTTGGATCTTTATGTTTGCCAAACACAAGAAAACTATGGTCATTTACTACTATTTATGGCATACCTAATTTATGCAACTGATCCAAAACTCATGTTTTGTAACCAGTTTCAGTTTCACTAGCTAGATTTTTCTTTCTCTTTCTTTCTTTCTTTCTTTCTTTCTTTCTTTCTTTCTTTCTTTCTTTCTTTCTTTCTTTCTTTCTTTCTTTCTTTCTTTCTTTCTTTCTTTCTTTCTTTCTTTCTTTCTTTCTTTTTCTTTCTTTCTTTCTTTTTTTTTTTTACAAATACTACTTGTTTTTTATACTTTGACTTCTGATATTGTTAGGTCACCTTCCTTCAGACTTCTTCACCTCCTCCACACCCCGAATGACTCCCTTGATATTCTTCATTTTTTTTCTTTCAAATCAATAGTTATTTTTTTCTAGCTCTATAAAATGATTTTTGGAAGTTTCAATATGGCATTGAATTAGTAGATTAACTTAGATAAATTTATAATTTTAACTATATTGGTTTTATTCTACCCATGAGCAATTAATATTTTCCAGTTCATTAGCTTTGACTTTACTTCTAAGAAAATGATTTTTCTTTTTCTTTTTTTTTTTTTTTTGTTTTTTTAGTATTTATGTTCCTACTGTCTATGAGTTTGTCTTTGCAGGCAGATTCCCTAGTTATATTGTCTATCACTATTTTAAATAGAATTTATCTTATCTCTTGTTTCTGGACTTTATTGGTAAAATATAGAAATCCTAATGATTTATATGAGTTTATTTTATGGAATGAAACTTTACTAAAGATGTTAATTACTTCAACTAGTCTTTTAGTTGATTCTCTAGGATTTTGTAAGCATATTATCATATGATCTGCATAGAATGAAAGTCTTGTTTCCTCATGGGGAAATAATTGTGTCTATTTCTTTTATTTCTCTTATTGAGACAGCATTTCTTCTTCAATACTGAGGATATCCTTGCTTCATCCTTATTTTAAATGGGAAGGCTTCTAGCTTATCCCCATTAAAGTTAATTCTTGCTGATGGTTTTAGATAAATATTATTTATTAGTTTAAAGAAAACTCCAATTTTTCTGTTTGTGGTGTTTTTATTTAAATGAATATTATGTTTGTTCTGAATATATTGAGATAATCATTTAATTTTTTGTTGTTTTCACTATTGACATGGTCAATAATACTAAGGGCTTTCCTAATATTTAATTGGTCCTAAATCCCTGTGATAAATTTCACCTGGCTATTCTGTATGATTTGTGATATATTGTCATAGTCTCATTGCTAGTATTTTATTTAAGAAATTTATTTTGATGTTCATTAAGGGAAATGGTTTATAGTTTTCTTTATCTATTTTTGTTCTTCTTTATTTAGATATTAACATCATATTTGTGTCATACAAAAGTTTGGTAGGACTATTCCTTTACATATTTCCCCCAATAGTTAATATATTCTTGGAATTAATTGTTCTATAAATATTTTGTAGATTTTAATTGTTCTATAAATATTTTGTAGATTTTACTTTAAAATTTTTCTGATCCTGATTTTTTTTCTTAAGGGAGGTGATTCATAGCTTTTATTAATTGCTTTAATTTCTTCTTCATTGGTAGTGAATTTATCCTTTACATTTTTGACACAGGGAACTTGATTTTCATTTTTAAAAATAAAATTAACCAATGGTTTATCTTTTTATTGCTTTCATATACATATATATGTCTATATAAATTGCATTTTAGTTTAATTGATTAGGTTATTTTCATGTCATTTTCATTAATTCTCCTTTGATTTTCAGGATTTCTAATTTGGTATTGATTTAAAGGGTTTGAATTTATTTTTTCAGCTTTTTTAGTTCCCTGTCCACTTCACTGATTTCTTTATTTTATTCATGTAATTATAATAAATGTAAAATTTCCCCTATGTACTATTTTGGTTGCAGCTCATTAATTTTAGTATGTTGTCTCATTTTTGTCATTCTCTTAAATAAAATTATTGATTGTGTCTATGAGCTATCCTTTGACCCACTCAATTTTGGGAATTGTATTATTTAGTTTTCAATTAATTTTATTTATTCTCTTTTTAAATAATAGTTTTTTTGTTTTTGTTTTTCAAAACACACACAAAGACTGTTTTCAACATGCACTTTGCAAAACCTTGTATTCCATAGTTTTCTCCCTCTCTCTCCACTTCTTCCCCTCCCTTAGCAAGTAATCCAACATAGATTAAACACATTCAATTCTTCTAAATGTATTTCCACATTCATTTAATTTTAATCTTTGTTTCCATGGCCCCTTATTGAATGTATTTCTTGTATTATAATCTGAAAAGGATGTATTTAATATGTATGTTTTTTAGCATTTGGTTGTGAGGTTTTTTAATGCCTTAATACTTCATCATTTTTGTGTAGGTGCTCTGTACCTTTGGGAAATATTTATACTTTTTTATTCTCATTCAGTTCTCTCCAGGAGTTTGCCATATTTAAGTTTCCTAGAATTGTATTCATTTTCTTAATTTTTTTTCTTGCTTTGTTTTGGTTAGACTTATGCAGTTCTAAAAGAGAAAGATTGAGGTGTCTAACTACTACAATTTATTGTCTATTTCCTTCTGTAAATTATTTAACCTTTTTCTTTTAGAATCTGGATACAAGCAGAGCCAATATGGAGGAGTAAAGCCAGGAATTCTTCCAATCTCTCTTCTAAAATGCTCCACTTTCCCTAAAATAATGACTCTAAACAGAATGTGGATGCTATACCATTATTATTTCATTGTCTATGGCAGTTTTTTAGCAAAATGTAGTTTAACTACTTATTTTTTAAATTTTCTCTCCCTCTGTGTTTTTGTGTTTCTGTCGCTGTCTCTCTCTATCTTTCTGTCTGTCTCTCTGTCTCTCTGTCTCTTTCTCTGTCTCTGTTTCTCTCTGTCTATATCTTTCTGTCTTTCTGTCTCTCTGTCTCTTTCTGTCTCCATTTCTCTCTGTCTCTGTCTCTCTGTGTCTGTCTGTCTCTCCCCATTTCCATACATCTTTTCCTCTTTCTTCCCACATTTCTCTTGCTTCTATTCTTGCTTCTATTTCAATCATAGACTTGGGATGGCAAGTGCCATCCTCATCCAGAGAGACAACTGTGAAGACTGACTGTGGTTCAAAGAATAGTATTTTTACCTTTTGTTGTTGCTTGTTTTTTGTGTGTTTTTTTTTTCTTGTGCAGTTGTGAAGAACTTTCAATGGGTATTGTATAGCATTCTTCTCTCATCTGAGTGAGGCAGACATTTCCAGCCAACTTTGTAAATTGTCTTGGGCTGGAAAAATTGTTTTGTCTCAACCTTTTGTTGACTTTAATGCTCCAGAACAACATTGAGGTGTCATTTGAATTTTTTGTAGAGGTATTTGGAGGAGCTCAGTGGAGTCCCGGTCTTGATTCTGTCATAATGACTATGACTGTAATATTTTGACTTTTTTTTTCTTAATGGTAGTTTTGCTACATTTTTCAGTATTTTTATTTGATGATCATGTTGCTTTTGAATCCTGTTTTATTTGCATTGCATTAGTTCATGTCTTCATTGCTTCTCTGAATGCATCACAATCATCAATTCTAAAGAACAAAATTATTCCATTACCTTATTGTGTCATTTATTTTAGTCATCATCAATCAAAGGGCAGCTACATTATTTCCAAACCTTTAGTATTATAAAAAGGGGTGCTATAACTGTTATGGTATATGTCAAGATTTTCATCGATCTTCTTGAGATAAATGCTTAACAATAAGTTGGCTGGGCAATTTTGTTACTCTCTTTACCTAAATCCAAAATGATTTTCATATTGGTTGGAACAAATTGCTGAAAAACCAATAATGTATCAGTATATCTCTTTTTTTACACTCATATCCTAACATTATTTCCAAATTTTGTTACCTTTCCCAATTTTCTGGGTTTAAGGTGAAACTTTGAGTTTATTTTGTTAGATATTTCTCTTTATTATTAGATATTTACTGTTATCAATTGTTTCTGAAATAATCTTCCAAAATATATTTTCTTTTCCCCCTTTTCCAATAATAAACTTTTTTCTAACGTGGCTGAAAGTTTTAAAGTATAAATATAAAAAATCTTGGATTCTTGTAGTTACCTATTGTGGTCAATAGAACACACACACACACACACACACACACACACACACACACAAACAAACAAAAACTTATTAGTGATTTGGCACTTCTTTCATATGGATGTTTGTAGTTTATTCTTTTTAAAATAATCTGATTATAAGCATTAACCACTCATCCATTGGGGAATAGCTTTTGATGCAATATTGCTGTCATTTACCTCAATATGTTGACTGTCAATCACTGATTAGAGATATTTGATCTAAGTAAAATTTTCCCCACAGGCAGCCAGTACTTTTATCATTCAAATTGTGTTAATTTTATTTATTCAAATTCTTTTTTTCAATTTCACATAATCAAAATGATATATGTTTCTGTCACATTTGATTTTATATGGTTAAGAATTCTCCCTCTTTCTATAACTGCAAAAGGTAAATAATTTGTTCAAATACATGAATACAACCACAGTTATACACATATATTACACATATATACACATATAAATATTTATGTAGATGCATACATACACACATATACAAATCTGTGTGTCTAGATATGCTTATATATAAAATCTATGCACACTATATATAGTTTATATAGAGAGATTTTACATATGTGTGTATATATTTTCATACAAACACATACAAACAATGTGTGTTTACATTTATTATAGAATATGGTATGAGGTATTGGTCTAAATTTATTTTCTGAAGGATCCCTTTCCACTTTTTCTAAAATGTCTTATAAAATATGATGTTCTTTCTTAGGTAACTTTTCTTTGGAGGTTAAGTTATTAAATAATATATTGTTAAATTCTATGATATTTAATAATTTCTTTGTTTACTATGTGCCACTGCTCTGCTTTTCTAACTAACATTTCTAACCCAAATATTTGGGTTAAATTACTACATTAAAATATAGTGCAAAAATTGGGAGGATTATTTCTTCTCATACTGCTCACCCTATATTTTCTTTGCTTTTTTTACATCCAAAGTTATATTGTCAATGCATAGTCATGGCCATTTCAGGAACCTGATTGCCAAAATCCAGGAGCTCTTATTTCTGGAGAGATAAAATGCACACATTTCTGTTGGCCATTGAAAGTTCTTTACAACTGCATCCCCGTTCTGTCCTCACTTTTATGGTTTTATTACAAATCACTCAGGTAGTCCTTGGGCCAGCCAAAATGACTTTCTTGCTGTTTTTCAGAGACTGTTTCACTCTCTGACTCTGTGGCATTGTCCTGTTTGTGCCTCATTCCTTAAATACTCTCTTCCTTTTTTTTTTTTTTGAGAATATTAGTCCTAGAAATCCTTTCTTTTATTCAGTCCCTCATCTTTTTTTTTTATTAATTTTATAATTATAAAAAAATTTGACAGTACATACGTATGAGTAATTTTTTTATAACATTATCCCTTGTATTCATTTTTCCAAATTTTCTCCTCCCTCCCTCTACTCCCTCCCTTAGATGACAGACAATCCCATACATTTCACATGTGTTACAGTATAACCTAGATACAATATATATGTGTAAATCTAATTTTCTTGTTAATGCTCTCCTTCCTTATCTTATCTTCCACATAGAGTCTGTCTCCAATATTTAGTATTTATCTTGTGGATAACCATAAAATTGAACGCAATGTCTCCTGGTAGAAAACACACTCCTTGAGGAAAGGCATTGTTTCATTCTGGTGTCTACTGCCCTGTCTGGCACATAGTAGATACTTTAAAATTGTGTAGTTATTGATTCATGTGCCCTCCTTACAGGTGTCTTGCTACTTTTAGTCCACTGAGACCCATTCAAGAAAAGTCAATAGGAGAAATGGACAGATATCTAGGTAGAGAGGTAGATAAATTAATAGATCAATCAATGGGTAGCATATGTATTTTACATATACATTTATGTGCATATAACACATCCATACATATACAGGTTATATATGTGTGTCTATGTGTCTGTGTGTGCATTTATATCCATATGTTCATAAGTGCATACATGTATGTGTGTGTGTATCCTTTCCTACTAGATCCTTGGCCGTTTGCTCTTCTCTCTATTCTTCATGAGGATTGGAGGAAATGTTGTATTTCACGCATTCCATTTTGTGCCTACAGCCACATTAAAAGATATAGGCAAGGTCGAAGGACCATCTGTTTTGACATAAGACTGCCTCCTTTTCAATCCAATCCCGTTGTGTTATTTTCTGTGATCTTTTGCTCTAATGGCGGCCATAGTGTCAGGGAGTACTGCGAGGGAGGAGTGTATTGTCATTCCCCCTCTAACAGTTAGAACTTAACAAGCTATTGATCGACAATTACAATATTAAGAGCCTCTGAACAGTGTTCATTCTGGGGATAAAATTAGACAATGTAGAGAATAGTCTCAATTATGTCTGTGGCTTTCTTGCTTGAGTTAACAATTAGTGTCTAGTCTTCCTAATTACTTTGTTGACTTCTATAATTCCCTGTCATGAAAGCAATTTAAATTTTTCAGAAATCATGTTTATGTTTTAAGCTATGTGCTAGGAAGGAAATTGGAAAGAAGAAAGAGAAAAGGAAAAAAAGGAAGGAAGGAAGGAAGGAAGGAAGGAAGGAAGGAAGGAAGGAAGGAAGGAAGGAAGGAAGGAAGGAAGGAAGGAAGGAAGGAAGGAAGGAAGGAAGGAAGGAAGGGAGGGAGGCAAGGAGGGAGGGAGGCAAGGAGGGAGGGAGGGAGAGAGGGAGGGAGGAAGGAAAGAAGGAAGGAAGGAAGGAAGGGAGGGAGGGAAGAAGGGAGGGAGGAAAGGAGAGAGGAAAGGAGAGAGGGAAGGAGGGAGGGAAGGAGGGACAGAAGGAGGGAGGGAAGGAGGAGGAAAGAAGGGAGGGAGAGAAAGAAAGAGGGAGGGAGGGAGGGAGAAGGGATTGGCCCTAAGTCTCTTCACTTATACAAGACAATAACAGGCTCTTGGCTGAGATCAACTTTGCCACCCAAATCAAGGTTGAATCCTGGTGAATAGCTGACTGGAAGTTTGATTCCTTTCTTCAATGTAGACATCAAATTTATCCTGACTTCTGATGGTGGTTGTACACTTGTCTGATGATTTACTTGCCTAAATGGCTAAAACAGGTATCCTGTGGTCTCCTGGAATGGCCTTGACTACCTGTATAGCAGACCTGTGGCAAGAGATAACAGCTCTCTTTTTCTCTTATTCCCTTTGTACCCCCCAGGGCATTTGGAAAGTTGGAGTGCATATGGATAAAAAACAAAAAAAAAAAATGTAGGTATCAGACAGTTCATTTCCAGAGAGGTTTGAAATGGGACCTAAAGGAAGCCAAAGAAACCAGAAGTGGAGATGAGTGTTGGGAGGGTCCTGGACATAAGGGAACAATACCTAGTTGGGAGATGAATTTTCTTGTATGAGGAACAGCAAGGACTCCCATGCCATCAATGGCAGAATATGTGGTAGAGAGTAAGGTATAAACAGATTGGAAGTATAGAAATAGTCCAAGCTGGGAAGGTCATTCAAAGCCAAAGAAGGTCCTTTTTTCTATTCAGCAACCTCTGCCTTTTAGTCCCCTGCCTTTCTTCAATACTGCTGCAATTCTGCTCTTTGGTAAGAAAGCATTCTTTAGCCTCCTCAGCTACTAATGTCCTCATCCTTCATTTTATCTTCTTTCTCTCCTTCTCTCTGTAGGTGCTTGGTTATTTACAAGTTGATTGCTTCTATTTTAACATGAGTTCTCTGAGGTCAAGGACAATATTTTTGCTCTTCTTTGCATCTCCAGAGTGTAGATCACCTGTCTGATCCTGGATGGTCATTTATTAGACACACTGGAGTTGAAATTCTTTTCAATGTATCATATGGAATTTCTAACTCCAACTTAGCAAGAACCTGGGATGCTGTGATAACTTATTCAATGTGTTCATTGGAGGATTGAAGTATCCGTCTTCATGGCCTGTCCTTGGGATCCATGTGTCAGTATAGTGGACTTTACAGGGTTTTTTAAATTTTTCTTTTGTTTTTTCAAATTAGCTACAGGGTGGAATTCCTACAGGTAATAGGAAACCAAGAAAGATTTTGAGGAGTGAAATGAAGTGATCAGATCTATACTTTAGATGCATCAATCCACTGTGTAGATAGTGAGTGAGGAAAAAAGAGAGTAAAAGCATTGGCACCAATAAAAATATATTTTAATAACTGAGCTGAAATATATTAAGAGTCTAAATTGGGAGAGAGGTGATGCAAATGGAGAGAAAAGAGAAAAGATAGATTAATATGAATGAGATTGAGAAATTAGCTTTATGGGGTGGGATGAAGTCAAGTGCTGCATTGGGCCTGGGGTCAAAACATCTTCCTAAATTTAAATTTTGCCTCAGACACCTCAACTGTGGGATTCCCCAGCAAATCATTTAATCTTGTTTGCCTCAGTTTCCTTATCTGAAGAGTGAGTTGGAGAAGAGAATCTGCAGTATTTTTGCTAAAAAACAAACAAACAAACAAAAAACAATGAAGAATTGAGGTCAGAAAGATTTGAACACAACAGCAAATGACCAAACAACAAAAAAATAGAATAAGTCAATTATGCCTCTGAGTTTCCAACCTTGGATATCAAGCAGAATAGTAGTACCTGCAATGACAATGTCAACAACAATGGGAGGAGGAATGAAGGTTGGATGAAAATGAAATTGTTCTCTCTATTCTGGGTCACCTATATCAACTTAAGTCAGAATTTCACAGTCTTTTGGAAGGAAGACTTAGAAACTAAAAATAAACAACAGCAATGAGATGATGGTTTTCTTATTCTCATCGGTAACTGCTTCTTCTCTTTAACTAAGTTGGAGATGAGATTTTTTTCCCCCTAAACTAAAGTAGTTGCTGTTGAAACTTAAGCTGCCCAAGCATTTTGGTGGATTAAACTTCTCATCTAGGATAAATGTCCTGGAAGGGATTGCCTTCAAGGATACAATTGAGGGAATTCAGAAGAGACTTTCTCATCAAATTATTTTTCAGATTAAGGTTGTAATAAATTCATGAAAGCAAAGTGAAGGATTAGTGCGACAGTGACAAAATTATATATTAGCTTTTATTTGCATTTTAAAAAATGATCCCATTGATGATTAGAGCTTATTACCAAACACTTCACATAAGTGTAACAAATACAAAAACACCATCATGTAGCAAAGCCAGATATGAAGTTCCTTATTAATCAATGTTAATTTATTCCCATATTTCTTCATTTCTCACGTAGCTCCCAAAGAGCACTTCCATTAAGTAATGGAGATCAGTACCTTCCCTATCCCATATTGTTTTACAGAAAGGATCTTGAACCTTTTTGAGTGTGTCATGGACCTCTTTGGCAGTCTGTTCATCCTGTCTCCCCTTATCTTAAAAATAGGGGAAGGTATAAAAAGCAGGTTCTGCCTGGGACAATAGTATATTGCATCAGCATTCACCTTGAGAACAAAAACAAACAGAAAACTAGAGAAAGATGTAGTTTGGGGTATATGAGAGAGACAGAGACAAAAAAAAAAGACAAAAAGAGATACAAACAGAGAAAAATTGAACCAGATCTAAGGAAAGGTGAGTGCTAAGCCTAACACACTTGAGGGTAGAGGATGAGAAGTTCAGTCATTGGAGAATTTGTTATCAAAGAGAGAAAACTCAGAAGTGAATTGGAAAAAAAAAAAAAGATAAAAGGGGGAAATATCAAAACAACCACAAATCTCAGGAGGAAGAATTTCCTTAGTTTTTAAACTCAGTTAAAAATCTTGAACATCCGCAAATAAACTAATAGAAAAGAAATTAAAACAGAAAGAATGATGATCACCAAGAATCTGTATATTTCAACAAATGTTGAAAGATAAAATAAAAATTATTAATACCAATCATAGGTCCCAGGCAACCCCCAAAAGTACCACAGAAAGAATGCAATGGAACCATAGTGAAATTTTTGAATAGTTCAAGAAATGACTAAGCAATGGGAAAGCCAAATATATGGCCACTACGGCAGAAATTATAATGGACAAAAGACTCAACTTGAATCCAAGGTAATGAGTCTCTTTGCAGAAGCTGATAAACAATTATTTGAAAAAACAATATTGAGAGAAGAAAATGACTTATTTCAAAAATAGTAGCAGCAATCAGTAATGTAAGACAAACATATGAACTTTATAGAAGAAAAACATATGGATCTCAAGTGACAAATTGAAAATTCTGAATATCATAATGCAAGAAATAACATTAAAATCTTTCTAGAACTTCTGAAACCACAAAACAAAGAAGTGACAATTAAAAAAAATTACATATCAGTCCCTTTGAAGGTGTTTGGACATTTATTAAGTTCAGCACAAAAATAATTCCATTGACAAATAATAAATTCTGCAAGAGATTAAAAAAATTCCTTCAAATATAGAAAAAAAAAATGACTAATGGAAGACTAGCATGCATCCATCAGAAGTCATAGGAAGAAATGGAATAATGTATACCAAAAGCAAAGCAGTTGAAGATGCCATAAGCAACAAATCTGAGCCTAATCATCAATGAAAAAAAATGAAAATTCAAAGAGAAAGACAATTTAAATATGTATTCAAAAAATGAAAGGAAACGCTACAGATTAAAAAAAAAACTAAAAGGCAAAGCAGTTTAAATATACTTGCACTTTTAAAATCATAATTTTCTTATAGAATACAAGAAGCTATTTGCCATTTTGCAAAATTGTACTGCACAATTTTACTTTTATAAAATTATATCTTGATAAACTTTATAGATGCTCTAGTCAAGTCTCTTACTTTAAAAATGAGGAAATTAGGGTCCATGAAGGGGATAAGACTTGTCCAACGTGATATAACTAGTTGGTTATAGAACTAGGACTTGAGCCAGAGGTCTCACCTTCTATCCTAGTGTGTTATTATAAAACACAGCCCTCTTAAAATCTACTGACTTCTACTGAGTTCTGGGTTAATGGTTTTCTTTGACTTTTTGTGCACATTCTTATATTTGAAATAGGTTTTTAACGTATCTGTCCCATCTATTAACTTTATAATATTCTTCTAGAAGGAAGAAAAGAGGTGAAACTCAATATTTTCCTCCTGTTTCTTCTGCTTATAGCACTGCCCTTGTGTCAAAAGCAGAGCTGCCCTTTCTGCAATAATTCATTCTACTTGCTATTGTTATTCAGTTATTTCAATTATATTTCAATTATGTTCGACCCTATTTGGAGGTATTTTGGGCAAAGATACATGAGTGTTTTGCTATTTCCTTTTCCAGCTTATTTTTCAGATGAAAAAACTGAGGCAAGCAAAGTTAAGTGACTTGCACAGGGTCACATAGCTAGTAAGTCTGAGACCAGATTTGAACTCATGAAGAGTTTTCCTGACTCCATGCCCACTTATTTGTTTAACACAAGGTAAGAAATTCCTTCTTTATCAAAAATTCTAAAGTGAATATAACAATGATAAAGATCAAGTAAGACTCAAATGAAGAGCAACTAGAGGACACCCCCATCCCATCCCCTTGTGGAGCAGGAAAGTCCACAGATGGCACATGTTGGTATGTTTTTGGACTTTGTCAACATATCAGTCAATGGCACTGATTTTTCTGTTTCAAATGACTAGGACTACATATCCTAGGCTATATCAAATTCCTTTCTGCTCAGGGAGAATGGAGGTGAAGGAAGGAGGGAGAAATTTTGGAATTCAATATTGAGGATTAAAGGAGGTTGTATTTGTAAAGTAATTAGTACAGTGCTGGCAGAGAATAACTGTATAATCAATAACTGTTTCCTACCTTTGCTATTTGAAATGAAAAAGAAGCAAAGCTAAGGAAGAAATGGACACAGTTTCCCACTGACCTTGGTCCATGGCAGTCATCTTGTGCGTCATGTCTGCCATGTCACAAGAACTGCCATTGAAGATGAGCCACTTCATTCTGGACAACTTGAAAAGTCCCTTCCTAATAAGAGAAAAACAAGTAGAAGAGTAGAAGGAAAGCCCCCAAACCCACCTTTCTTACATGTGGGTTTTCAGTCTTGGGAATTACAAACCATGGTTAATCCCCAAAGGATCACTGAAGAAAACACTGAGAGAAAGTGACACATGCTATGGAGCAGGTGAAAAGGACTGGGAAATTCTTTTAATTATACATCTGAAGAGTTTAGGAATATATAATAAAAATAACAACAGGCAGCAAGAAGAAATGAAGGAAAACAGATAAGAAGGATGGGCAAAAGGAAGAAAGGAGAGAAAGAGAAGGAAGAAAAGAAAGAAAGGAATAACAGGTGGGATGAGGATCTTAAAAACATAGTTTGCAATAACTTTTTATACAGCTATTTATTCTGGGAGAGATAAGTCCAATGAGTTACAAAGTCTGAGTAATGCTGGTATCTTTCTATTCTGGATGAATAACCTCCATGAAATTCATCTGTTTATTTCAAATTTAAAATAGAATTAAGGGGCTTATCAGGTCCACTTAAATAGTTGAAAAGTAACAGGTGTTCTCCAATCTTTTCCTCTATGTCACTGTTAGAACTTCACTTCAAACATACTGGCAAAAGAAAAATTACTTATGTGAAGGCCAATTACTCCCCCAAATCATCACTTATAGTGTATAGTTTTCACGTCAGGAAATCTACAGCCGGGAAATTCTGTACCCAGAGCTGAGAAAGTCACCTGAGACATTGAACACATTTTGCTTCTACGAAGAATTTTTGAGCATCTTTTCATCTTAAAGGTCCCCTAGTCCAAAAGCTTACCCAGTACCACTTTGTAGGATTTATCAGCGCAGGCTTCAGTGGGAGCTAAGTTTTAGTCTGTTCCTCAAGCACCTGGCTCAGAGCCTATGGCACAACTGGTTCTTTAAGAATACCTGTTAGCCATGTATTGGTCAACCTGCCATCTAGGGGAAGAGGTGGGGGTGGGGAAGGAGGGGAAAAGCTGAAACAAAAGGCTTTGCAATTGTCAATGCTGGAAAATTACCTATGCATAACATTTTTATAAAAATAAAAAAAAATTTAAAAAAGAATACCTGTTAGACATCTGACAGTGGATAAAGTCTCAGCCTTGAATTCAAGAAGGACTCACGTGGATTCCTGCCCAAAGTGTTTAACTAACCATGTGACTCTGGCAACTTATTTAAACTCTCTCAGCCTCAATGTTCACATGTGGACAATGAATATATTAAAAAGCAACTATTTCACAAGGTTGTTGTATGAAGGAGGAAGATAATAGTAAAAAAGAAGACCATAATAGCAAGTGTTTATTGATCGGTTAAATGTCTGAAAGATCCTTTACTAATATTATCTGATTTGATCCTAACAACTCTGGGCAATGGAGACTTTTAGCATTTTAATTTTACAGATGAGGAAAGTGAGGCAGACAGAGGTAAAGTGACTTGCCCAGGGTCACACAGATAGTAAGGATCAATTGAGATAATGTTTAAAGTATTTTGTAAATGTGAATGTGCCATAGAAATGTACACTATTGTTCTTCGTTCTGCTGTTGCTGCTGCTATACAAATGCACCTGGCAGGATAAATGTTACTAAAGAGAGAGATTGCATCAATGAAGCTCTGATTATTTGTTTCAAAAAAGGGATGAAAAGAGGCATTTCTGCCCTTCAAAGGTGTTTTCCACTAATTCCACGGATTCAGAACATTTCTGAATTTTGTCATTAAGTTCTAAAAATACAAAGATAGTCCAAAAATCATACCATCAGACCACAAATGGCTAGAAAATGGTTTTATTTTCCCAGAATAGCACATGCCGTTGAAGGAATGGTTAACGGTCAACCCACCATATAGCCATCGATACATCTGTCTGAGATAGACACACTAAAGACATAATAAGTTGGGTTTGGGATTAAAGATTGTAACGTGCCCTCCTGGCAGTTACAATTACTAGTCTGTCCTAGACCCACCAGAGTACCTTTGACCACTGTCCTTTGCAGTGTGAGCTCTACCTGGCTCGCCTCCTCTGAGGCCTTCTAAGGTCTCTGGCCACAATCTCTTGAATCTATAGTTTAATAACCAGTAGCGCACTCAAGAACAGCCACGTGTAATCTTAAAAGCCTTTATTATACCTACTCACATAATGCCCTGACTGATGCCCTGACTTGTTGGTTCCCGAGTGAACACCTGGTCAGAAGACCCACGTGTTCACTACCAAAATCCTTACCTCTTTTGGCTATCCATCTTGGCTTGGCCACCCAGGCTAGGGAGCCAGGGTGAAGAGCGTCAGGTTAAAGAGGGCAGTTGCTGCCTGCAGTGGGCTTACATAGGGCCTGTGAGGTCACACACACAGCCAATCAGCGAGAGAGTCACCCATTACGAAGCTATCTCAATATGGCCAGGATCCCGCCCAAGGGCAGTCCTAATATCCACAGAAATTACTTCCGGGCCTCAATCTCCCCATGCACTGTGTCCGCCCATTTAAAGGGCCCTTACAAAAGATGACAGTGGGGATGGTGGTAATAATGATAATGATTTTGGTGATGATGATGATTTCTTAAAAACCAATGTAATAATATGATAATGATTCCTGGCGTTTACTTAAAAAACACTTTTATAGTTTGCCAAGTTTTTTGCATATATTACCTCATTTGATCCTCTTGAAACTAAGAGATCATGAGTTGAAATCTGGTCTGTGTAAAGCACTAGGAATACAAATACAAAGACTCAGACCTTCCCTGCTTGAAAGGTGCTTAGATATAATCAATCAATAACAATCAACAACATAATCAACATTGTGGGAAGATACTCCCCAAAGTAACTCATGCGAATCTAAGCTTCAGTGAGAGATACGCATCCTCCCAGACTGAGGAAGTGAACGATGCACTCTCATTCTCCTCTGTAGCATTTGGTGCAGTACCACATCCTATAAGGGAATGGGAAAGTCGGACAGTTTGCAGAGGATGTCGACTATGATTAAGACAGACGTTGACATCAAACACTGACTAAAGGAACTGGGGAAGAGAGAGCCATGAGGACTGTCTTCGAGGAATTGAAATTCTGTCTCATGAAAGAGAGATTACACTCGTGCTTGATCCCAGAGGGCAGAGAGCTGAGCGTGAGTGAATGGTGTGGATGTAGAGCTTCCTAACTTTCTAAATCATTAGAATTATCCCCAGCATGAGGACATGACAAGTGACGCTAGCATTGCTTCTTCTAAAAATGCTCCTGCAGAAGCTCAATGCCCCTCCACCCTTGAGAACGCTGAAGAATACATTGTGGGCCTAGTACTGCAGGGACTATTTTTCATTCCAATTTGGTATTCTGAGATCTAGGGATCTTGCAAGTCCAAACGTTCTCCTGCTCAATTTTTTTTTTTTCATAACCCAACTATCACCAGTAATGTACTTGGGATTTTGCATGGAGTCTATATAATAGCTCCAGAAATAGAATTTTCTGATGAAAAACTCATTTTCACTGTTTTAAACAGTAATTAAAATGAGGCAAAGGATAATCCCAGAAAATGTTCAGGTTCACTCAGTGTAATTCACAGGTTTCTGTTCCCACACATCAGGACAGAATGGGCTTCCTTTCCTTGGCTCTTTGCCATATTCTTGGTAATTCTCCAGCTGAATGTACATCTTGAGAAACCATAAATAACTCAGCCATCTCCTTAGAAACAAGCCCACACCAATTAATTTTTTAAACTTTTGCTTATCCTGAGAAAAGTTCCAACCCAATTGCCAACTGATTAAGTTCAATGAGTCATGTTTCTGAAAGGCCCATGAGACTCCTAGAGACTCCACGATCAGACAGAAAAGTACGAAAGAAGGATGTACCTGAGTGGAGTAAGCTGAGCCAGTTCAACATGGAATATGATTTGTCCATCACTTTTAGGCAGGGAATATGATATCCCTACTGGCCGTGAATAGTTTGTGATATGCAAAGTGAAGGGAATCCTCGGCCCGAGCCCTGTACTGTGAGATTTCATTCTCTTTTCAGTGGAAACATAGATGGTTCAATATTCTTAAATCAAATGGGTTTTTCCAGCCTAATACTTTTCTACCATTTATACTTTCAGATTACCTGACATTAGGCTATTTTATTTAAAGAAATGACCCTTGAGAGGCTTTTTTCTGGTACTTGGAACTCCCAAAGAGACGGAAAATCTAATGTAGTTTATATAAACCGAAACACACTGGGAATAGATGGTGAAAGGGTCTTGGAGAGTATGAACTAATAAAAGGCACCAGAAATGGCACAAAACAGTTCAGCTTTTAAGCTACAGGTTTTGGAAAAAAGGAAGTAGATGCTTCAGAAGCATCCCCACTGCTGAGAAATCACTTTCATCCTTTTTGTTTATTTATTGTTAGATCAGAATTGAGAACAAGCAGCATTTTAGTAGAGATAGGCAATACAAAGTTCAATGCCCAAATCGTGTTTTGTCTTGTGTGTGTGTTTCCTTATGTTGCTGAATCTTCACCAAAAGGTGGGAGCAAATGTGTGATCATGTTCGGTATGAGTGAATTGAAGTCCTGAAGGTAATGAGTCACGGAATCCCAGCACCTGAAATTTGGAAAAGACTTCCACAGCCTCCATGCAGTGCATGAAGGAATTCCCATTAGAACAGACCTGGCCAGTGCCTAGGAAACTTCTGGAAGACCCCCAAGAAGGGAGAATCCACCATAAATCTAGGAAGTCCATTTATTATTTGGGCAAATATGATTGTTAGGAGGTAGCTGGATTGGACTTTCTATGAACTGCCTGTGGCTGAGCTCTCCTTATGCTTGGACCTCCCTGGGAAGAATCTTATCTTGATGATCAAGGGAGCAAGCCCCCTGTATTTGTCACAAAAACCTCTTTCCTTTTTCTTTATAGAGAAGGACAATGGGAGAATCCTTGATCTACTGGAGGATAATCTCCTCTTGCCACATAACCCAGATTTCAATAAGCTCATGTATGATTCCTTGTAAATCTCAGCTGGAATGGAATCGGTACCAGTCACTTTGCCACAAAAGAGGAATCTAATAGCATTCAAAACCTCTTCTTCAGTTGAGAGTTCAACTAGCGAAGGACTGACTTCAACCTGAGATATATAGTTAATGGCTTAAGCTTGCGTTGATGTCAGTCTATTGAGAGCATTACGGAAGTGGTCAGCAAGTCTTTCCAGGATCATGTCCTTATCACTGATCAGTATAATGGTTTTTGGTGCACCAAAGGTCTATGGTAGCCTTCAGGGCATCACAAAAGTGCTTTCAATTCTTTCAGCATAAAACTGAATTTCATTTGCTTGTTCTTTACTTTTGATGGATTTAAGCCCTGCCTTCCTACAGATAGGTGAACTATTCGGCTGATAAATCCTGTAGAGTTTTCATTTTTCATTTAATAGTTTCTGGATTTTCCCATCATTTTCATCAAATCACTCCTAATATTTAAAACTGTTCTGATCCAAATGAGTAACAGCAATTCTGTACCCCAAATCTTTGAGAGATTCCCACTCTTTTTCTGCTCTGTTGTTTAACTCTTCCCTGAGTTAGCAACAAGATTCAGCCATGGAGAAGCACTGCTCTCTTTTGACATGAAGTGTTCTGGTAGTCATCTTGCTTTGTGACCACCACTTATGCTAAATACAAATGTTTAGGAGAGGATAAGTCTGTGATCAGTCCAGCACTCTGTGCCACATGCCACCTTCTTCTGCCTCATTATCTTGTCTGTTTCTTCTTTTTACAATGACTTAGTCTACTAACTGTCAGTGTTTGCTGTGAGGGTGTGAAGTTTTAGTGCATTGAAGTAAAAGAAAGACAATGTTGGCGAACTGGTCACGAGACACACAAATAGCAACGAGGAACCCTTGCCATTGCTGATTTGATTGCATTCCTCCCAATGATTGCATACCTTCTGTGACAGTCTATGGCACAGACTTCACCCTACTTCACCCCGAATTATAAGCTTGCCCTCTTTTAGCACATTGATGGGTAGGATCTCCAAGTCGACTTAATTTTTTTTCTTTGACTTCTCCAGGGTTTGTCAGGGTGGGAACATAGGCTCATAGTAGCCTGGCACTTTCCTCTGGACAGCAATCACCTTGCCATGGGCCTGTCATTCACTCCTTTTTAGGAGGCTTGCAAGCTTGTTGACTGGATTCGATTTAATGATAAAATCTATACCAGGGTCAGTTAGGTGGAAGAGTGAATAGAGCCCTGACCCTGGAGTCAAGAGGAGCTGCATTCAAGTCTGACCTTCAACAATTGGCACTTGCTGGCTGGGTGACAAATCACTTAATCCCAATTGCCACACACACACACACACACATACACACACACACACACACACACACACACACACACACACTTCCTTTAAAAAGCTGTACTGGCATCATAGTGCTCCTCATTCCTGCAGCAAAAGGCACATCCAGGTCCAGCTCTGCTGGGCTGCTCCTCATTGGCCAGGCCTGTTTGCTCAGCGCTCTCCCAAGAGACTTGTTTTCTCGGGTCTATTGGATTCCATGCTGTCTGTACATGTACACACATCCCATGTCCTAACAGTAAATGAGATCATCTTCTGAAAATGCTTGTCCATTATGTGTGTGTATGAGTGTGTATATCTGTATATAAATGTGTGTTATGTACGTGTTGTGAGTGTATGTGTGTATGTGTGAGTGTGTATGAGTGCATCTTGATCACAGTGCAGTATTCCTGCTGTCGTAAGCAGGCGGGGTTAGGTGAGATGAGACTCCCCATCTTAGTCCCTTTTTCTAGGCTCTCCCTCAGTGAGAGTGTGGTCTTTCAGAAAGCTGCCCAGACGTGCAAGGGCGATGAATCCCCTCTGTTTCAGTCCACTGCAAGGATGACCATAGTCCAGGGCACCTGAGCTCAGAGTTGGGTCCCATTGGATCCACCCTTGTGGTTCATACCTTGCCCACCCACAGAAGCTTTGAGGAGGAAAGATAGTAATGGAGTAAAATGCACAGCTGGTAAAGCACGTAGTTTGCACCTCAGAAGGATTCTGACCTTCCGGCACTGCCGGTACTGTCACTGCAGCCAAGCCATCCACCAACATCCGTGAGCTTCAAGGCATGAGCTGCAGCCTTTCTGTGATATCTAACATCAGTCTGGGTGAGGCAGGGAGATCCTGCGTCACCTCCAATTCCATCTCACTAGTAATTTACCCAGACTTGATTGTAAAATCAAAATCTCCCAGGCTCACGCTCATCTCTATCCCTACCACATCATTACCAAGTACCCAGAATTGCCTGATATTATGCAAGGTGATCCTGAGAAATTGAATCTAAAATAACTGGAATGCGAACAGTCACAGAACTCCTCCCAGCCCCATATTCCCTGTACGCTCACTATCGCTTCCTAGAAGTTAATGTCTATTAAATAGGGTTTTTTTTTCAGTGACATAATAAAAAACACAGTGATTCATGGATGGTTTGGTCATTGGCTAGTTGCATTCAACAGTTTTAGCTGCTTTCATGGCCATTGAAACAACCTGTTCCCATCTGCCCCTTCTGCTTGGGGAAATCTTTGTCTGCCTTGAGCAGACATCCCCCAACTCACCGTTGGCTGGAGGCCTGTTAGCTACTCTTCAGCTGGTTTAGCCAGCCGTGGAGACGATTTACCCATTTGTGACCATTGTATATGCTACAATTTTGAGATGTCACAAAACAGTTTAAAATTTTAAATTTAAATGCTGCTATTTCATTATTTCAAATTTGGTTTTTAATAACTGCTAAGAGTAATAATAATAGTAAAATATCAATAACAACAGAAACAGCAGATCATGACTGCTGTTAACAGGTAGTAGCAGTTGGCAGCAGGTAGTGATAAGGGCAGCATGTGTCTATGTTCTCACACAGATAAATTATGTCTCTGAGACTAGAACCAATCGAACCTCCCCAATTTTATATTGGGAGCTTCCACTTCAGAGTATTCCCATAAATCTCCCAAAGAGTTAAAGATTTCTAATGAAGACTATTATCTTTTCTTAAAGCTTGACGCAGTTTGTGCTGTGAGGGGATTTCCATCTGGGAATAAAATGAAAAAAAAAACCCCTTAAAGACTTGTAGACGTTATCTGCAGAATATGAAGAGTGAATCATTTACTTGGAACTAATAAGCTCACAATAAACATGATGCCTGAGTCAACAGCGATGACATGGTGTTCTCACAAAAAATATCCTCTGGAGACGTGAACTGAGAATCCCCATAAAATTCAATTTTGACTTTTTTTTTTTTTTTAAAGGGACACCAATGCTAAGTCATCTGAGTAAAAATGTTGCCTTCTGGGCAGATGCAACAGGTCTGCATGAAATAAAGTTAATGAAAATTTGTACAAATATATGAAATATGCATATATAATATACATGTACATATATGTAGTATGCATATATAATATGTATGTGTACACAAATATATGCACAAATATAATCTCCCTAATTATCAAAGCACCTGAATTCTGCTTTTCCCCAAAGTCTTCCATGTACAAACTTGACTGCTTTGCAAAAAAAAAAAATTCAGTTTTTCCAATCATAATGGGTTAAGAGGAAATGACAAAAATATTCTTCTGTAACCAGATTTTTAAAAAAGATGTTCATTTGAAAGTGATGGTAGTATTAAACAAGAATGAAAAAAAAAAGATACACATCAGATTCAATGAAAGTTTCTTATTGGAATGGAAAAAATAGAGAATTGTTTCCTTGGTTTTGATTCAATTCAACTCCAAAACTGTTATTCCAAGCTCACTGTATGACTTGAATTAATTATCATCCAAGAATTGATCCAAGGATGCAGTATAATGCAAAAGAAATGTATATGTGGGAAAGAAGAGGGGACCTGTCCCCTGTGGGAAGGAGGAGGAAGAACTGATGCTTGATCCCTGTGCTTCATTGGGATCCCCATGATGACAAGAGAATACAAGAAAGCTTGTCAAAAAAGGAACAGTGAGGGAGCTCCCTCTGGAAGATGAAACACAGGACAAGAATCCATTCTGGTAAGACAGAGCCATGACAGGCTGTGATCTGCACCTTTGGAGAGAGGAGGCCCACTGAGGAAATCACTGATCCTTTCAGATATTAAAGCATTTGCTCAATTCTAGTCTGAGAACAATGAGACCATTAAGTGTAAGGGTCCTTTAAGTGGGTGGCCACTCAACAGGAGATTGAGGGGCCCAGAAGTAATCTCTGTGGATATAGGACTTCCCTGTGGGTGGGATCCTGGCCATATTGAGATAGCTTTGTAATGGGTGATGGCTCTCTCGCTGGTTGGCTGTATGTGTGACCTCACAGGCCCTTTATAAGCCCACTGCAGACAGCAGTTGCTCTCTTTAACCTGACTCCCTAGCCTGGGGTAGCCGAGCCAAGCCAAGCTGATGGATAGCCGAGGGGTAAGGAGTTTGGTAGAGAACACGTGGGTCTTCAGACCAGGTGTTCACTAGGGAGCTAAAAAGTCAGGGCATTATGTGAGCAGGTATAATAAAGGCGTTTAAGATTACATGTGGCTGTTCTTGAGAGCGCTACCGGTTATTAAACTATAGATTCAAGAGGTCGTGGCCAGAGACCTTAGAAGGCCTCAGAGGAGGCAGCCAGGTAGAGTTGACACTGCAAAGGTCAGTGGTCAAAGGTACTCTGGTGGGTCTAGGACAGACTGGTAATAGTAACTGCCAGGAGGCATGTTACAATTAAGGAGATTACATTCTAAGGAAAAAAAATAGTTATAAAAATATAAGCAAAATAAATTAGGGTAAATATGGGCAAGAAGGTATTAAGTAGCTCAGGAGATAGACAAAGACTCAAAAAGCACCCAATTTTTAAGCTAAGTTTTAAAGGAAATATGAAATTTAAAAACTGTAAGCAATCAAGGGGTGGCTTCCAGACGGGAAGGGGGGGGAAGACAGCCAGTCATATGGCACAGAGAGGAGAGATGGAGTGTCTCAGGTGAGGTGAGATAACCTTTACATCTTGCTCCTCCTCAGTCAAAGCTGGATATATACATTTCTGGATTCTACACTTGATTTACATGAGAAGCTGAGCTCCCACAATCCTCCTCTCCAACTTCTCACCGTTGTCTACATAAATGGATTGCAAGAAGCAATTTGAAAACTGTAAGGACAAACCAAAAAGTGTCACCAAAATAAAGGAAGGAGAAGCCCCAGAAAGAGTTGAGAATGTGTATTTCTCTGTCTTTGTGGAGATGGGGAGCTATCTGCCAGAACAGAATATTGTATCTCTTCTCACTCTGTGGCTCTGCCAATGGTTTTGTTGCACTATATAGTTCTTCTTCCTTTTAAATTTCTTTTAACACGATGGGGAAGAGTCTGAGGAGAAGAGTAGAGAGATTTGCTCATTGTTCCTGGAGCCAGTACATAGTAGTCACTTCATGAATACGAACTGAAAGATTCAATGATTGAAACTTTCCCAATCCCTTTAGTTTCTAGTTCCTCCTGTTTTCTGTTATTCTTTTTATATCTTATTTGTTCATAGTATTTTATATGTTGTGACCCTTTAGACTGTGAACTCCTGGGGAAAAGGAACTAGTGTCTACCTTCCTCTGTACCCGCAGTGCTTCCTTAGCACAGTGCTTGACACGGGAGAAGCAATTCAGAAATACTGATTGACGGACTGAACTTTCCCTGTGCTGATGAAATCTCAGCTCTGGACCCTGATCAAGGGTAAGGAAAGAAATAAAATTGTATATTTAATGCTGGAAGGAGTCTTAGAAGCAAAAATTCACATCCCTGTATGTTATGCAGAAGAGGAAACTGAGGAACTTAGGAAGAAAGTATCTTCCCCAGGGTCAGAAAGCCAATTACTTTGTGAGATGGGATTTAGACAAGAATTGCCAAATCCCAATTTCATAGCTCTAGGAATTAGGGAATTATATAACAATGTTTTGTTTGTGTGTTTGTTTTTCTTTCTGTTTGTTTGTTTGTTTGAAAAATTGAGTTTCAATCTGCCTAAATTCTTTCCTTCATGGATTTGTAATCTGCTCACTTCCTCACCGGGGACAATGGACACACCCTGCACAATTGTTTTGTGTTTGGGGCTGCCCCCCACGCTGCCTCTTCCTTCCGCAGATGATGAGACTGAAGATATAAGATCCAGAAGATCCAGGGCTTGCAGGAAGGAGTGACTGGCTGCTCCCGGCCCTCTTCCCCCAGAGAAGCCCAGAAATTAGGGGGCTGAGTACTGAGTACTGAACACTGGAGTGGGCTGTGCCCTGTCCCTTTTGTGATGCCCTGGAAGAGTTCCTTTACCCCTTCCTCAGTTGTGGCCTCCTGCCCCAGGAACACCCCTGGGCCTCGAGGGACCTTCCTCCAACAAGAGCGAGTCCAGCTCAGCCACATTCACTTCTCCAGTGGTTCCCAGACTTCTCTCTTGACTCTTGGGAATTTCCTAGTCCCTTCTTTTTCCTTTTCCTTTTATGTCTTGTCTTCTTCCATTAGGAAATAAGCTATTTGAGGGCAAGCCTCTCTTTCTCTTTAAACTTGTGCTCCCAGCACTTAGCACAGCTCCTGGAATGTAGTAAGTGTTTAATAAATGCTTCTTGATTTCAGTGTAAAAATTGGAAGGAGCTGAATAGCAGCCATTGGGCGATGTCTCTGTGTTAGGGGCTTCCACGTGCAGTGGAAAGAGGGATGGGATGAAATCAGAAGATTCTCCTGTCACCTACAATGTGTTTGACAGGGCCCAGGACCTCGGGCCTTCCCTGCCTTCTTCTGTAAAATAGTGTGCTGAACTCCTGTGACCTTTCTAATGCTAAATCAATGCTGATCCTCCTTCACACCTAATGACCAGCCAAGTGGATGCGTGGTTCATAAACCCAAGCACAGAGGCCACACTCGAAAGCTTTCCAGCCTTCTCAAAGATGACTTAGGGTCCGAAGACTCCATGAGCCATACACTTTACAGTGAACCTTGGAGGGTCAGGGGTCTCTGATGACTCTTGTAAGCACAGAGAAATTGAAGAAAAAATGACATTTCTGGTTTAGGGTTGTCTTTGAAAGATCACTGGCATTGCCCTCCATTCTACTCCCACGCATTAATATTCCAATTTCCTCATTTATACACCTTTTCTGTTGTGACTGAGGAGATCACCAGCTCAACATTGAAAAAGTTGAGACTAAAAAGGCGTCAGAAGAGTGTGGAAAGCAATCCCCGTCTCTTGGTTCCAAAAGCAGGGCTACTTAACAAGGCTGGACGTGACCAAAAACGGCCAGGCCATAGGGCCACATTTATGGGAGTGCAGGAGAACAGACGGGTCGGCAGAAACGCACCAAAGACGGTTACCAAATCCAAAGCCTCTAACGCTGTCGGAGGGGTGCTCACCACACTCATTTCTCTACTTCCTTCTGTCTTTCAAACTGTACCAAGCTCAGCTATAATAGAGAACTAAGACACCATTGTCCTTTCCCTCTTGTATGTGACAATCTTAACGAAAATAATTAGCTCAGAAGCCAATTATACTAAAATGGTGAACAGTGGCTGAACTTCTCTACCAAAGAAAAGGTTAGAAAGCTTGAGAAGTAGATTCAGCAGAGCATCTCAAAGATTGTTGTGAAAGACGTCCTCAGTAATGAGAAAAGATCACTTAAAAGAGGTCCTCGGCAACCATTGTCCATGCGCCATAAAAAAGTGCAGAGGATCCTTGAGATGAGCTTCGTGCATCCCCGCAACGCTGAGCACCGAGTTCTCAAAGTGAAAGGAAACCTTTGAGGTAGGAAGTGGGACCATGGACGCCCATTACTGAAAAGATCCAGCGCTTGCGATTTCCACATTACAGGCACAAATGGAGTTTTAATGGACTAAACTCCTACTCTTGGGCACACTTTGACAACGAATACTCCGCCAACCAAATAAATAGTTCTCTCATTGTGGAACTTAAATTTTGATGGCAAATTCTGCCTTCTTTGATCCATTTCTTCTAAAATATGGCTGTCCTTTAGGACTTCATAACTACTTACAGAGTGATAACTTCTCAGGACTTGAAGACGACTCTGTGGAGGATCCTTTCCCTCTCTTGACTCATAGATCCAATGAATCTTGGCCAATACCGGTGAGTAATCTCTCCCCTGCAAGTCCAGCAGCTTAGTAGTTGTGATTCCACATATTCCTGAAGAAAGGTTTTTGAAGGGAAACAAAAAGAAATCCTTGAGTGAAGAACCACTCGTCTGTAAAAATACGAACATCCCCGTAGTCTGTTTAAGCAGATGTGAGCCCCACACATACAGATGCACACAAATAGCTACTTTCTTCCTGTCATGTTTTCTGTGCTTTTTTGGAGGGAGTGGGGGCAGGAAAGGCTTGTCTGTCTCCATCTCTGCCTTTCTCTACACTTCTGATTGTTGTGTGTGTGTGTGAGTATGTGGAGGACAGAGGAGAGAAAAAGGAAAAAGAGTAGATACAAATAGAGATGCTCGTGTGTTTACATGTAGATTTAAAAGATTTATTATATCTCTCAAGTCAAACAAACACACATACAAATAAAGATGTGCACACACACACACACACACACACACACGTTCACCTGCTAGAATTCCCTCTATAGACTCCATGTCAAGGGTGTTTTCCCTTTACCTTCAGGGTTAAGGAGTTTGCTTTCTTTTTAGTGAATGGAGCAGCATGATGGGATGCTCAGAATGAGTAGAAAATGCTGGCTGTGGGGTGTGACCCCAAGGAGCTCATGGGGACAGACCACAGCGTGGTCTCACCAGTTCAGGGCATTGCCAGAGCCAAAAGGTCAGAAATAATGGTCCAGGGCCAGTGTAGACAAGCAGAGAGGGATGCAGGAGCAGGAGCAGGTGCTGAGGATGCTAAGAAGAAGGGGAGCAGAAATGGAGATCTGCACAAGGAACACTTGGCAGTTTCTACAAGAAAACTTTTTCTGTGACTTCCGCTTCTCCCTGTGATTTCTGCTGCTCCCAGCCCCTCTGCTTGCTTTTCCATCACTTGTCCAGTGTTCCTATTTGAACATGTGCATTGTCTGAGTCTGAGGAATTCAGGGCCCGATGGCAATGGATGTTGGGAGCAGGACACTGAGAGCAGAAGCATAATAATAATGGGATTTAGAGTTAGAAGTTAGAAGGTATCTAGTCCAAGCGCCCACTTAGCAGCCAGGAGGCTGAAGTTCCACCTAAGAAGGCAGGTGACATGCCCAGGTGAGATTGAGATCCAGGATCCTACTTGGAGTTCTCTTTCTGAGCTTCATTTGCTCAATGACATTGGCTAATTCATTCAGCACCAATTAAATGCCTATGGTTTGCAGAGTCCCGTCCTAGGCATGGAGGGGAGGCAAATAAGGGCCATGAGCCCTGCACTGCCTTCACGGACCTTATAATCCAAGATTGAAATAAGACAGTCACAGACACTGTTACAGAAAAGCTGATAAGGATAAAGACTCTATTGAGTGCTTGCTGTGTGCACTGCTATGTGCCAAGGCACAAGAAAGGAAGAAATGCTGTTCCCAGAGTAAGAAGGGCCAGGGTTCAAATTATTCTTCTGATGCAAACTGCAGAATCATGGACAAGTCATGAAATCTGGATGCCAGTGAGGAGGAACCACCAGACACAAAGTTCTGGCCTGGAATCAAGAAGAAAGGAGCTGAAAACAAACCCCAGACACTCCTGGGCAAGTCACTTTAGTTCTGTTTGCCTCAGTTTCCTCAGCTGTAAAATAGGATAATAACAAGAACATCCCAGGATTGTTGTGAGCATCAAACGAAATCATATTTGCAAAGTGCTTGCCATACTTGCAGGCACTAGATCAAGGGGAGGCCTTATTATGAGCCAGCTTGCTGAGTCTTAATCCTCTTAGCCTCCCATTGGCAGAGAGCTCCACAGATTTTGTCTCCCTTCCTTTTGCAGTAGGTCCTAACAGTAAAATTCTGCCCATTTCACAGATGAGGAAAGTGGAACTCAACAAAGCCAGAAATTCACTTATTATCCTAGAGCAAATGTTCTCTTCCAGGTCTCTTACCCACATCATTCAGAGCCTTTTAGGTTCACAAAGGACTTTCCCAAAAAAGAAGAAAATGTGTGGAAAGTCCTTTGTACAACCTTCAGCTAAGCATTCCGGGCACGCCAGCGCTGCTTTTTCTGGAGCCTGTCAATAGAGTGGGTGGAACACCCCTGTGGGAGCAAACTTAGCAGAAATACCGCTTTTTCATTTTCTCAATGATGAGCTGCGGTCAGAGATAATCTCTGTGAGAAGTACAAAGATGAAGGAGGCAAGTTTTCAGAGTTGGGAGTGGGGAGTTGGAAAACCAGGAATTCATTTTTTCCAAAAACTAGGTCGGAAAAGCATGTTCCCAAAATGTGAGTCCCCTGAGAGCAGGGTCAGCTCCAATTCTGTGAGAGGTGAGAGGCAGAACTGACTTGGGATAATGGGAAAGATTTTTCTCCCGGACTCTGTCCTATCCTCATTGGCCATGGTGCTTAACCTCAGAACTAATGGGTAATAAATACTTCACTTTTATATAGGTCTTACTATCAGTCAGGCACTGTACTAAGCACTTTACAATTGTTATCTCATCGGATTCTTGCAAGAACCCTAGAAGAGGTGCCATTATTATCCCCATTTTACAGATGAGCAAATAAAGAGAATCAGAGCTTAAATGGCTTACCTAGCATCACACTCCTGGTAAGAATCTGAGGCCAGATTTGAACTCAAGTTTTGTTTGTTCTAGTCCCTACTCTCTAATTGCCCCAACAACTTTCCCAGAAGGAGACTCAGTGTGGGGTAGAAGCGATGGACAGGGAGATTCAACATGCTATGGACACAAACATAGAGAAACAAGCACTGAAGAAAGAAAACAACTTCCAAGAGTGCGATCTTTGGCTTCAAACAACAGAAAGCTTTAAGTTCAAGAGACACTTATGTGGCCATCAAGGGTAGGACCAAAGAAAGAAGGGAATTGGGAGAGATTTCAGCCACCTGGGGTGTCTCTTCCTCAGCCCCCCGACAATCTCCTGCCCCTTTGAGATGCTCTTCACAGGATGGCTGAGGTAGAAGAGACCTCGATGGTCCTCCCATCCAACCCACCTCTTAAGAATTGCCTTCACATGACATGGGAGGAAACATCAAAGAATAAATATTTATTAAATGTCTAATGTGTGCCAGGTACAATTACTTCACAAGCATCGTCTCATTTGCTCCTAAGGAATGAGCATCGATTCTCAGTTTTCAAACCTCCAATGACAGGGCTGGAGGCTACCTGTTTCCCCTTTGGAGAGCTCAGGTGGCTGGGAGTTTTCCCTGTTGTAAAGCCCATTTTTCTTCCTAGAGACTCTCCCCTGTTGCCACCCCCATTGCCACACGAGCTCTACCATTTCTTCTAGCTCTGCCCACTGCAGTCCAACAGAGCAAGCTCAAGTCCAGCCAAATGGCCCTCTGTATCCTTGGATGGCCAGTCAGGTACAGGGCTTCCTTTCTCCATAGCAAACAACTTCCAACCCTTCCTTATTGAGAGTCATCATGACTACAGGCGTCCTCACCATATAACGTACATGATTAGGTCTAATGAGGAATGACTCCCTTCAAATGTCATTCAGCTGATGCTCCATTAGCAGATATGGAGTCTACAGATCTCGCCTTTTCCTGAATTCACAGTGCCATCCAAACTGCCCCTTCACTGTCTTAACGATCAATCACAACTGAAGAAACCACCTGAGCTATGTGATTTATTAGCAAACCGGAATAATAAATGCGACAATGGATCTCCCCATCAGTCCAAAGCCCCCGAAGACAGTGAGGCATAGTTTTACATATTAAAATAATTAATCAAATAAGACCAATTAATTAAAAGAAAAGAACAGGATATAAGCAGGATACATAATTAAATTGTATGATTTCTAAGTAGAGGAATATTAGGGACTTCCCAATTTGGGAAGGGGGAGAATGAATTTTGGCTGAGTTGGGAGGGGATGAGTGCACTTCAGGGTCTTTCTTTTCCCAGAATTGAGAAATACTGATTAATTGCATCCACCTGCATTTATGAAACAATAGATGACTTCTATCATCTAAGTCTCCTTGAGTGATTTTCAGAAAACAACATGATGGCGGATAATACATGGAGCGGCACAAGATGGAGGTAGTGTTCATGAGTGAGAATCTAATTCCCATATAAACCTTCATTTTCTAACTAATCTTCACTTCCTTTCATCAAAAGGTAGCATTCAAGGTCACCTTCAGGCTATGAAGAGATATAGTAGGCAGGGGAGCAAGAAAAACTATGAGAAGAATAAGAGTTGCCCATCATCTCTTGAGAGTGACATTTTACAGAAAGGATTAGCAGAAGAAATGAAAACATATTGAAATCAGATGAGGTATGATTCTATCTGTGCCTGAAATCTTCACAAAGAGGCATTCAGTGGCTAGAAAGAAGATGGACTTACAGTCAATTTATTCACTTTAAAGGATTTTTCCAACTAACTCAATAGCCTGCCTGATGATGAACAACGGAAGTCCAATGATTTGGCCCAGTTCTGTCTCTATCTGAATTCCATAAAATATAAGATACAAATCATCATCATCATCATTATCACTATCCATCAATTCAAGGCAAAAGTTTCTTTACCAAAGGAGAAAGAGGACAGTTAGATCTTCTTAGAACATGTGTTAAAAGAGCAAACAGATCAAGAAATACCTTTGGAACAAACAGAAATCACTTTATCAAGCAGCACTGCAATGGGTCATTGGATTTGCTGAATAAAATCCCAATCATTGTGGCATCGCATAGAGCCTATGAAAAAGCTGTGATCCAAGAATGACAGTAGAAGGTTGTTCCTGGGGAATATCCATAAAAATTTGAAGAAAGAATATTGAGATATTAAAAACTCTGCAAAAATGACTGAATCACAAATATTTGTCCAATGATTTGCAGGAGCTGATGCTCATCTCTAGGACTGGAAGGTGAGCGAGGATTTGAAGCTGAAGAAGTTGGGGGGCAGCTGGGAAGGACAAGGAAATCATAGACATCAGAATAAATAATAAAAAGTGCTCAGTCCCATTACTGCAAATGATAAAAATGTATTATTTCCCAAATACCTAATACTATATATATATATGTATGTATATATATATGCATATATATATATATATATATATATATATATATATATATATAAAATCTTTTGGCTAAAATTATGCTCCAAAACTGTACTATGCTTCATCAACTTCCATCTGACAAATTCCCTTGCTGCAAATTCAAAAAATCCTGAAAAAAAATGTCTAGAAGTAACTTGGTAACTCAGTGGCTCAAATACTAGAAGGTCAGGAAAACCTGAATTCAAATATGACCTTGCAATTTGGTAGCTGTTTGCCTAGGCAACTCACTTTACCTTTGTTTACCTTTAGTTTTCTTGACTCTAAAATAATAATCAGGATTATTATGATAATCAAATGAGGCAATATTTGAAAAGCTGAGCATAGTAACTGACATGGAGAAGGAGCTTAATCAATGGCGGTTAAAAGCAGTAATTCCAATAACTCTGAAACCTGATCATTAAGGACTGGACTATTGCTCACAATTGCCTAGACACCATAGCAATCCATTAAGTCTAACAATAATGATGATAATTTAAGAATAACATTTTGGTAGATGTCACTGTCCCCCATCCACATAATTACCAAGTTACAGGGAAGAGAAAACTATTAGAATATAGACAGCTGGCTGAGGAGGTCAGAATCAGGGAGGGACAAGATGAAGTTCTCATAATTTGTGCTGTCCTGACCTCTACTTGCTTTGTACTAATGACATTTTCAGTGAGCTGACAGAGAAGGAGCTTAAGTTGGAAGATTGTGTTTTAACTCTAAATCACTGTTCTTTAATCCACTTCAGTGAGAAGTGGAAGAATGGCGGGAGGGTGATTCTTCCCAGGATTGCTACTCTGACTCCATGGAAAGTCAGCGGTAGCAAAGGAGGATGACTATGATGTTGATAATGATATCAAAAATTAGACTGAGGAGGACTGAAGAGAATGGTAATACTGGACACTGTTCAAACAAAGGATATCGTTCTTCTTTGGAGATTGATGCAAAAAACAAGGGTGGTCCTCCTGAGAGGAAATAAAAAAGAACACTTAGGGAAGAAGGGAGCAAAAGAAGAGGGGAAACGTCTATGGCATCAGAAGAATCCTTTCCAACCTACTACTTTGTTCCCTAGAAAATATTTATTCCACTGAATTCAGCCTGCTTCTATGGTAAAATGGGCCTTCTTGAACCAGCATGGAAAACTCCAATGTCAACCTGTTCTAACAAGATGGATCAGAATGAATGTTTTGTTTTAATTACTTTCCTCGTATAAAGTATTTTCTCTAAAAGCTTCATTCCTCAGCCAAGGAGATGCATTATTTGTTTTGCAGTGCCTTCCAAGATCACTGAATGTTTATAATTAGGTTGTGAAACCATGCGATCCTTCAGCTGGTGTTTGCTGTTTGAAAATCAGACTTGCTATGCATTTGGAAATAAGGGAATGTTACAATACAGCATGGAAATTATGCAGAGCTCCTTAATCGAAATGCAGAATGGCGGGGGGACTTTAAACAAAGAATATCAGCGGAGGACTCAGCTGAACGAGTGTTATGATTCACTAAAAATGGACATATTTAAATTGCAGATGGTGATAAAAACTGAGGCCCCGTAGATCACTTTGCTTCACAAGCATATAGAGTAATCTTTTTTGCATAATGAACCAAGTCATGTGCTGCCTCTGTTTACGGTTTGTGGTACAACTCTCAGAGTGCAATGGGATTTTCAGGAGAGGTCTTAAAATCGTCCTTGGTAAGAGTGAAATCTAGTGACAAGTTTATCTGCAGAACTGAGAAGACCCATTAGAATGTCCTTGAAGAAGAGTCTCAATGAGTTGGGAGAGTTTTGATAGAAAATCCAACTGATAAAAATCAACTTTTTTGCTTAGAATAGTTTTCCTCTTAAAATGTTAACAATTTCCAAGAAATTTAGCCGAATGATTTTTGTGCCGTTTGATTTGGTTGATATAGAAACAGGAATGGTAAGGAATGAAATTCATTCCCCTTGTGATGCATGCCATTTAAAATGTACTTCACACTGACAGCCAAAGAGTCATTCCAGTAAGAAAATGCATTGTCCAGTGAGGAGTGAAGTAAAAAACAACAACAACAACAACAACATGAGTCTGGAATACACACCTAAACCTAACCAAGTGAGCAGATGTACTGTTCGCCCGACTGCCTCTTCAGAGACTCATTAAAATACACAGAGGACAGAATCATTGTTCTGTGGGGGACATCTCAAACTGTAATCAGTCCCAGAGGGTGTTGAAGCCAAAGAAAAGAATTACAGAAGTTGCTGGAGGTTCTAGGACATTTTTGAAATCCCACCTTTTCCCATCCTTGAAAAGAGCAGATTTTTTTGTGTTTTCATTTTTGTTTCTTTTTTTTACAGAAGAGGAGGAGCCAAGATGGTGGAGTAAAGGCAGGATGTTACCCAAGTTCTTTCCCAAACTCCATCAAATATCTTTATAATAATGACTCTAATCAAATTTTAGAGCATCAGAACCCACAAACAGGGGGAATAAAACAATTTAATTGCCTAGGACGACTTAGAGGGTCAGTAAGAAAGGTCTGTTGTACCAGGTGAAAGGGAATCACAGCACAGCCCCAGCCCCAACAAACCAGGAGCAGGCATTGGGAGTCTCTGAATCAGCAATGACAGCAGCAGGAGCAATAGTGGTAGCTTCCAGCGGTCTCAGCCCACAGATATTCAGAGGGCTGAAGCTAATCAGGAGGAGATCACCTGAGCCTTTTGTGTTAGCACTGAATCAGGACTCACTTGATTTGTTGTGATGTTGTGATACAGAAAAGTCCTTTGTGACACTTCAAATCCTATGTAAAGACTGACTAATTTTATTCTTGCTCTTTCTTCATGTTCCAGAACTATATTCATCGGCACTTAATTATTAAAGTGAAACAGAGTTTGACATTGACAACCCTACATAATGGTTCCAATCTACCACATTTCCAAGTGGATGAATCCTACCTAACAACACATCTGGCCTGGGAGGAATACCTGGTGGTTGCCATTCCACCTCTGATCTCAATGTTTTGGTATCTTTTCTTTTATGTTTTATCTCCTAATCTCCAACATTAGAACCCCTGGCTACATTCAGCACTTGTGTGTCTTTCCTCCAGAAGACTTTATGATTTTTCCAGATCTTACTGCCCCACTTCCTAAAAATATCATTGTACTGATTTACAAATTGCGCTCATTTATAGTCTGTGGGGCTTTTTATCTCACATTATAATATTTTCCTCATCCTAACAACGGAGATTCCTAGAATATGGTTTCTGGATCCCCTCAGTAGCAAACTGGGACTCGAGAACTCCTTATTATTCTACAGCTCAGGAGACACTACTAATGCATTTTTTTTCTACACAACCATTCAATGATATTAATTATTCCACCGGTTTTAATAAGCTTGTAGAAAGGGTGTTTACTAAATTTATAAGGTAAGAACAGTTAATAAAATTCATTTCTGCCCCAAGGGAGAAAGAGCAATGACACTCTCTCCCACAGGTGCACACCGAGTCTAGGATAATGTTGCCTTAAGTTTAGAGCATACTTACAATAAATACATAACTCACAGCTCTGAGTGACTGGAAGGCCTCAAGATGATCACTTCCTTTTTAAAATATCCTTAATAATATTCTAATTTTCAACTTAATTTTTGCCCTTTTTAAATTTTTCCAAATATACATAAATATAGTTTTCACCATTCAACTTTGCAAAACCTTGTGTTCCATATTTTTTCTCCCTGTTCCTCTCTCTTTCCTTCCTAAAACAGCATTTAATCTGATATAGATTAAATGTGCAATTGTTGTAAACTTATTTCTATATTTGTCATGCTGCACACAAAAAATCAAACCAAAAAAGGGAAAAAGAGTAAAAAACAAGCAAACAAACAATAACAAAAAGTGAAATTATTATTCTTTGATTCCTATTCAGTTTCCATAGTTTGCTCTCTGGATCCAGATGGCTCTCTCCATGACAAGTCTATTGGAATTATCTTGAATCACCCCATTGTTGAAAAGAGCCAAGTCCCTCACTGTTGATCATCACATAATCTTGTTATTACTGTGTACAATCTGCAATTGGTTATATTCACTTCACTCAGCATCAGTTCAAATAAGTCTTTCTGGCCTTTTCTGAAATCATCAGCCGATCGTTTCTTATAGAACAATAATATTTCATTACATTCACATACTATAACTTAGTCAGCCAACTGATGGGCATCCATTCAATTTCCAGCTCCTTGCCACTACAAAAGGGCTGCTATGAACATTTTTGTTTCTTCCGTCTTCGGTGAACTCTTCGTAGAGTCAGTCAGTAGAAGCACTGCCGTATCAAAGGATAGACAGTGTGATAGTCATTTGTTCCAAATTGCTTTCCAGAATGGTTGGATCAGTTCACAATTCCACCAACAAAGCATTTTTCTGTTTACCCCCATCTCCTCCAACCTCTTTCATTATCTTTTCCTATCATCTTAGCCAATCTAAGAAATGTGAAGTGGTACTTCAGAGTTGTCTTATTTGTATTTCTCTAAAGATCTTCACTTTCTGTAGGATGCAACCTTCTCAAAGTTCATGGTAGAATCCAGAATCTAACTTTGTCCTTGGTCCCCAGTTTTGAACCCTTCCACAAGCTGTTCTGCAGATATTCCTAAGATACTGATGAAAAAATATTAAGTCCCCATCTTTGGACCCTTGGAAGCTCAGCTGTCATGCAAAGTCATTTTCTGATATTTAAATTGCCATATAAATGACCGGTATTTTTTGCATATTACTCTCCCTTATGTTATCTGTTACAGTCCATATAATCTCTGTTCCTCACAAATACACATTCCGATTTTCAAAGAAACACTCTTGGGTTTTAATTGCAACAGGGTTGGTAGTAGTGGTTAATTTGCCAGGGTATGTAAATGCCAAAGCAAAGAGACCCACATTTCTTTCAAATCTTAGGGAAGACATTTAAAAGAAGATAGAAAAATGAGTGGAATCTTACTCAATATTTTCATACAGAACATAATCAGACTTATCTCTAGTGAATTCAGCATGGTTGGTGTATTTGTGAAGAATTATCCACAAAAATCTGTGAACTCAAAATGTGAAAATGTCCATTTTATGAGTTTCCCATGCTCCGTATGTCTTTCCCGGATCTTGGAGCATGTTTCCTTCCCACCCACTGAACAATTAACCTCCTCTCTGCTCCTCACATACAAGAAGAACAGTAAATCTCCATTAATTGCATGTTTGCCCTTGTTGGATCCATGTCAGGAATGCCTCCCTCATTACTGCCACCTCAGAGATAACCCCTTCTAATTTAAAATGAAGTTTAAGCAACATCTTCTGCAAGAAGACTTTTCTCATCCTGTATCCCAGCTGTTAGTGTGCTTCCTCTCAAGTATCTTGGGTATAACTACTATATGAGAGAATATAAGATGAGAACACAAGGTTTCTGTCTTCAACCCTTTCAGTGGTGGTTGTTCCAAAGCAACAAACCCTTACATTGATTCATTCAATGGGAGTGCAGCCAATGGAAAGAAGCAGCAGAGATGCAGATCTGGGCTTTATATTAGCAAGAACTTTTGCTCTTACTTCTAACAGAGATCTTAGGCTCTGTGATATCTGCCAAGTCATGTTGTAAGTCTTATTGGGAAGTCTGGACTTGTTAATCCTTGCAATCTCTCACTATTAAGAATTCAGGATTTTCTGAAGAAAAGTAGTCACTGCTGGCAAAACACACACACACACACACACACACACACACACACACACACACACACCCCAAACAAAACAAAACCAGCAACAACAAAAACAAAATCAGCCTTCCAAAATCTAGAATCCTCACATTTCCCAGTTGTCCTTATTGTTGGGCAATTTTAAGTAGTGCAACCTAAGATGCAATTCTTCATTTTTTTCATTGTTACTTAGCCCTCCAGAGGTCAGCTTCAAGAAGATGTGTCCAGTAGGCTCTCATGAACACAACAGTCAATCAATAATTATTTATTCAATGCCTTCTAGGTTTCAGGAGCTGAACTAAACCCTGGGGAAACAGGAAAAAAGAAAAAGAAAGCTTCTAGTCTTAATTTCACGATACAAATGGAAATGCCAACAATCCCTCCTTCCCCTGCTTCTCCCTACACATTTATACAGTAACCCGCAAGCAATAAAGAAATAGAGATGAGACCAAGTTTTCTGTTTTGTTAGTAGTATATTTGTTACCTAATTGGTGAAGGAGATGGCTCCTCCAGGCCTGGAGTATTTTGAGGAACCTAAGTATGCTTCATTATACTCATTAGCTTTCTTAGTTGTTTTCTGCTTATTTGTCTCTCTAACCAGGCAATTTAATTGGGAGAAAGTTGCATCTTGAATTATTCTGGAATATTTCTGGTTCCCTGCTGTAGTTTTCTGTCTGATTAGACAGATAAATTGGCTACCCCATGACCCCTGCTAGAGATCAAAGCACCTTACACCATCAAGATAAAGTCTTGACTCCACAAGGGACAGAAATGCTGATGCTCATTTTAGTGTTGTTTTTCATTTTTTCAATTAACTGTGTTTCTGAATTTGAGATGACTATGATCATTATTAAGCGTATTAAGACAAGGTACTCATCTTATGAGATGACACCTAACAAAACCATGTATTCCCTTGTTTGTGTAAGTATCTGAAGATGAGATCCTGCTCAATCAATGGGATCTATACCTTCAATCATGTGAAAACGCTCAAAATATAGTCTGAACCGAGCAGTATCTCCCACAAACAGCTTATTGATGTCCCCTTTCTTTTTTAATGTGTATTTTATTTCCCCCAATTACAGGGTAAAACAATTTTTAAACTTTTTTAAAGTTTTGAGTTCCAAATTCTATCTTTTCCCCCTCCCTAAGGAAATAAGCAATCAGATAAAGGTTATACAAGTACAATTATAGAAAATATTTCCATATTACTCATTTTGTACCAAAAAAAAAAACTTGAATAAAAAAGTAATAAAAGAAAGTGAAAGTGCTTCAGTCTGTATTCAAGCAATTTCAGTTTTACTTTTTTTTTCTCTAGAGGCAGATAATGTGGTATATATCATTAGTCCTTTGGATCTTTGTATTGCTGAAATAGCTAAGATATTTACAATTCTTCACTGAACAATATTGCTGTTCTAACATTTTTCTGGTTCTGTTCATGTCACTTTGCATCGGCTCAAATAAATCTTTCCAGGTTTTTCTGAAATCATCCCTTTTAATACTTCTTATACCACAATCCCTTTTTCTTTACAAACCTATACAACAGCTTTTTTTAGCCATTCCCCAGTTGATTGGCATCCCTTTGATCTCCAATTCTTAGCCACCACAAAAAGAGCTACAATAAATATTTTTGTACAGATAGATCATTTTCTTTTTTTTGAAAGTGTATCAAACCTAAAACTTTATTTCAAAGCAGCAGTCATAAATACCATGTGATACTGACTAAGAAATAGCAGAATAGATTAGACACGTGTGACACAATAATAAAGGAATATTTCAATCTAATATTTGATAAACCTCCAAACCTCCAGCTTCTGGAATAAGAACTCCCTATCTGCCAAAAAATGCTGGAAAAAAACTGGAAAACAACATGTCAGAAATTTGGCATAAATCCACATCCCCACATCCCACATCAAAGTAAGATCAAAATGGATACGTGACCTGAGCATAAAGATGATACCACAAACAAAATAGCAGAACAAGTGTTACTTTGCTAATCAGAACTTTGGAAAAGGGAGGAATTTACAATAAAAAAAACTAGACACCATTATGAAAGGTAAAATGAACAATTTTGATTACCTCAAATTAAAAAAAAATTTCACAATCAAATCCAACAAGATTAAAATGGAAGTACAAAGCTGGGGGAAAATCCATACGCCAGTATTTCTGATAAAGGTCTCATTTCCAAAATCCATAAAGTGTTTCAAATTTATAAGAATGTAATTTATTCCCTAATTGATAAATGGTCAAAAAGCATGAAAAGACAACCCTCAGATGATGAGATTAAAGCCATCTGTAATTATATAAAATGGTGCAAATCACTATTGATCAGAGAAATATAAATAAAACTCTGTGGTATCACCCTACACCTCCCAGACTGACCAAGACGACAGAAAAAGATGATGAACAATGCCGGAGGGAACGTGGGAATACTGGTGCACCAATGCACCTTTAGTGCAACTATGAAACAATCCAACCATTCTGGAGAGCAATCCGGAACCATTTCAAATGATTATAAAACAGTACTACTTTCGGGTCTATATCCCAAGGAAACTATAAAAGAGGGGAAAGGACTGACATATTCAAAAATGTCTGTTGTTAGATCATTTTCTTTATTTGCTGTATGTCTTTGGGGTAGAGATTTCAGTCTCACAAAGAACTTTAGAAACTTTATTCTTCTAGTTCTCATACCTCCTTCTCACGCCCCCACACAAAATCATGTATTTCATATATGTACCTTTAATTCACGAGCTAAATCAAAGCGCTTTCTTATTTGGTGACCCAGAAGGTGAACATTCTGCTTTTCTTTATGTCATATCATCATTACTCCAACCACCATCACTGTCCACCTTCTCTTCTCTCTCCCATTTTCATGGTCCTTTTCAAGAATTTCAAGAATAAAGACTATCAGCCAACCAACAAGCTCTCATCTCTCTAGCTTTTTTGTGATAAAGCTCTCTAGGACTTGATCCTTCTTGTTCTTTTTCCCTCTGTTACTAACCATTCGTTTTCACCTTTTTTATTGGATCATTATCACTTTTAGTCCTCTGCTGATGAATACACTGTGGATATTATTTTAGTGCTAATTCCTGAGCACTTCCTTCTCCACACTTTTTTTGGTGACCTCATCATCTATCATGAACTTAATAATAGTCTCTGCAAATGGCTCCCAGCTTCATATACAGAGTTTAACTGATCTTCTAGGCTCCAGTCCCACAACACCAATTGCCTTCTAAGCATTTCCTACTGAATGTCCAATACATTGAACCTCAGCATGTTCAAAACTGACCTTATGAGCTTTCCCTCCTGCAAACTATCTCCTCCACTGAACTTCCTACTTCTGTCATAAGGACCATCCTCCTTTCAATAACTCTATTCGTGTAATCCCTGAAATATCCTCAAGTCCTTACTGCTCCACACATAACAAATAATCAATTGTCAAAGTTAAAAAATTATAACTATTCAATATCTCTACTCACTAAGTACTAAGAAGTCATAGTCAGGATTACACTTGATTTAAAAAATCATCTTAATAAAGGAATTGAGACTTTGGAATATACGGTTCCAGAAGGCAAAGGATAGAGGCTAACAATCAAGAAATATTTATCCAGAAAAACTAAATATAACCCAGGGAAAAAATAAGTATCCAATGAAATAGTGAACTTCCAAATACTAAGCTTCATAGAAACCTTAAAGTGTAAACACAAGAATCAAAAATAACATAAAAATGTAAACAAATACATAATGGGCAAAAGGGGCACAATTTGCTTCCATTCCTGTTTGGGGATATATGAATTTCCTCAGAACACTCCAATTATCAGGAGCCACACCGGGAGTCTAATTACAGGACCTGGGAATGGTTCTATTCAGCTGAATATCTTGATAGAAAAATGGAAGGGAGGGAGAGTGGTCAAAGGCAGATCCTGGATGTGAAAATCGTTTTACTTGATTGGGATTTGCAAGAAGCCCATTCAAACAAGAGGAGATGGTGGAAGGGGTGCTGGTGCTGGTAAGTGATACTTTAGCCTTAGTCTCATCTGAACTGGCCAAGGAAAAGTCAGATCCACACACATAAAGTTCGTCATGGGTGTCCATTTGGGTTAATAGGGACATGAGAGGGAATGAGAGAAGGGAATAACTGAGAGATTAAGAGAGGGATTAATTTGAAGGAAAAAAAGTTCTAATTCAGTGCAAACATATAGATGACAACAAGAAGTTCTAATTCAGTGCAAACATATAGATGACAACTTTTTTTCCCTGTTGTGGCAAAGAATTAGAAACTGAGAGAGTGCCTCTCCAAAAGAAAATGGCTAAAAAAGTCAATGTTAGAATGTCATTTTGCTATAAGAAATGATGAAGGAGATGGTTTGAGATAATCCTGGGGAAATTCGAAGAGACTAAGAATAAGGTTAATGGAACCAGAAAAATGGCCACCCTAGTGTAAAGGTAAAGAACTCTGAAATTCATAGGATCTGATCAATGCAGTAAGCAACCACTCCTGCTGAGAATTCATGGGAAAACCCACGACTCTCCTGATGGATAAGCAATGGACTCAGAGCCTAGGTGGAAATGCAGTTTGTTTGGAATATGACTAATGCAAGAAATTGCGTTGCTATAAATATCTGTGATAGAATTTTTTTCTTCTTCTTTCTCAGTTGGAGGTGGTGAGGAGGTAGAAGAGAGAAAAAAGTGGATTTTTTTATTGAAAAACAAAGACTATGTTGCTCTTTACTGAGTAGAACATTATTATATAATTAAAATACATATACACATGCATACAGACACACACACATACACATATACACTCAGATAATGTGGTCTTGTAGCCTCCTTTCCACTCCACTCAATTAGATAATTAGGGTAATGTAATATATCCTAGAAAATAATTTGAAAAAGCTTAGACTTTCCTATTTTCTTCCAGGATTCCCTTTATACACAGGTTGACTGACCTTATAAAGCTCTTATGAACATGAAGAATGGTGGACAAAGGTCAATAGTCAGAAAACAAATGACATCCAATCGTTGTCTGAGCTTATGGCTTCCAGAAGTGTTCTGTCTCCAATCCTGGTCGTGGTATGGACTGGGCCCTACCATAGCAATGGTACACAGATCCTGGAAGGCTCTTAGTCTTAAAAAGGATCAAGCCTGCCCACTTACTATTAATGTTGGCTGCCATCCATCATACAGCATTGCTCAAGAAAGAGGGCCATGTGATAGCAGACCGATTACTAGATTGTGAATTATTTGGTTAGGGAACTTCAAGAAACTAACAAAAAAAAAAAAAAAAAAAAAAAGAAAAAGGAATTCAGTTCTTTATAACTCCCTTCTTTTTCTACAGTCATAATGGGAGAATATTATGTGTGGGAGTAGAACATGAAATGATACAGAGATACCAAAAGAGCAGGCAGTTAGGGGATAAATGTTCACCACTGGCTTTTTCCCTTTTATACTCTAGCCATTTTGAGATCATAGGCAGACAAAGCAGAGAGTGAGAGCTCTGGTTCAAATCTCATTTTCTGAACCCTGGACGTTGCTTCTCATGTCTGAATTGTAGTGTGTTATCTCTAAAACGAGTAGGAGGTACTAGGTGGAGTTTGACAATCATTTGAAATCATTCTGCCAGGATTTTCATCTAATGACTAATTGACCTGTGGCCAGAGAGACTGGACCATATTAATACTGATATTCATAATATAAATGAAAGCAAAAAAAAATTCATCTAAGTTGAAAGTCACCTCCAAGAATCCTCCTGGAGGAATAAATGAAGGAGGAGGCAGAGCAGGCAGTGCTGTGCCTCCAAAAGCTAGAGGAAATTCCAGTTTGTGAGAAACTGTGTCCTGCAATCTCTAAAGAAGATAAAATAGTAGATAAATTTTGTGAAGAACTCAACAAAATTTTCTAAATTAAATCAGTTTAGACCTTGATCCTAAATGATTTTAAAATAAGGGGGTATTTTTGGAACATGATAGATAGATAGATAGATAGATAGATAGATAGATAGATAGATAGATAGATAGATAGAGGCAGCTCAATGGATAGGGCATGGGACCTGGAATCAGAAAGACTTGAATTCAAATTCAGCATAAGACACTTATTGACTGTGTGACTCTGAACAAGTCACTGATTTTTGAGGAATTATTTTTCTTCAGTGAGATTTTCTATCATTTAAATAGTTATTTTCTTCAGGATTTTTGTGCCTCTTACCAAACTGTTAATTCTCTTTCTTTCATTGTTCTTATTTTTCCCAATTTTCTTCTACCATTCTCATTTGAGTTTTAAAATCATTTTGCTCTTAAAAATCCTTTAGCTATTCTACAAAATTCATTTTAACCTTTTATTGGTTATGACTCTTTAGAATTCTATTTGAAACTTAGCCTTAAAGTTTCTTTTTTTTTTAATAAGAGAATGTTGAGAGATAATGACCAGAATGCTCCTTTTACTCTGCTATCTTAGTTCCATCTTCCTTTGGGAAAGTTACTCAACTCCTATTTACCTCAGTTTCCTTTTCTATAAAATGGGAATAATAACACTTCTCTCCACAAGTTCTTGAGAGGATCCAACAAGATAATAATTATGAAGAACTTGACACAGTGCCTGGCACAGAGCAAGCATGATATGAATGGTAGAAATCATTAGCTGTTATTTTGACCAAGCAAACATGTATTAGTTACTTAATATTTGCCAAGTACTGTGCTAAGGAAAGGGTCCAGGTTCTGAATAATGTAAATTATCAAACAGAGGGTTTTTTTTTATTTTAGAAGAATAAGAAGCCATTGAAATCTTCAGAATAGGTACATGATGTAATAATAGAAATCATTCTAAGATTTGCAAATTACTTTTCAAATATTATCTCATTTGATTCTCATAACAACCCTGAGAGGTAGGTGCTATTATTGTCTCCATTTAACAAATGAATAAATTGAGCTGTCTACCATCCTAAAATGGTACAACCTTTTTATTTTTTTAAAAAAACCCTTTTGGGAATGTGGCAAGACTTACAGTAGAGATCAGTTAAAATTCTACTGCTTTCCAGCTTGGTGGTACAATGGGGAGACTGCTGGACATGGAATTGGAAAAATCTGGATTCAAATCCAGTCTCAGACATTTATTAACTGTGTGAAACTGAGCAAATCCCTTAACTTCTGTTTCTCTCAGTTTCTTCTACTGTAGAATGGGGTTAATGTTCTCCAAGAGTTGTTGTTAGGAATAAATGAAATAAAATGTTAAATGATTAACACAGTACTTTTATGTTAATGTTGATTTCCCTTCCATTCCCTTTTCCCCTAGTGTTATATTCTGGGGAAAAAAGATGATAAGGAACTGAACCAACGGGATAAAAAGTGAATGGATATAAAGGAATTTTTAGAAGCCAAAGAAAGATTAAAAACCACAAGATTGGACCCAGATGAATAAAGTTGAGGGATAAAAGGTGGCCCCAAGGGTATCAAAGGGGACATCCAACAAAGCTGGCTGAAGAGGAAGATGGGAGCTCCCAAGCCAGGGATATAAAGTTCAAAGAAGTAGAAGAGGTAGGAAGAACAGAATTTTTATTGACCAGTTCAGTTAGAAAGGCTTGCTGGATGGCAATTTGAGGGATAAACCAGGCTGGATCTGTAGCTCTGGGAATTATCGACATAGAAATAATCATGGCTGCAAATTTGAGCAATCCTCAATTCAAGCCCATTTCAGCATCTGGGTTTTCACCTTTCACACAAAATCAATGCTGAAAGGTGAATATTGCTGCTTTTAATCATAGATAATACCTCTGCACCTGAAGCATCCTCTTATGAAACTCAAAAACATCAGTTATTCCCGCATGACAGAAAAAGAAGTTTGTCAAGAAGCTGTCTCCTTGCCTCCCCCTCCAAAAGAAATTCTTTCCTGAGGCACAGAGTCCAAACCCAAGTGATAGTTCTACTAAAACATGTGACATTTGAGACAAAATCTCATTGGGATTTGAGACATTTCCTTAAAATTTCTATTTCCAGACTGAAATTTTCTCATAGAAAAGCAGCTGTCTGGAAACTGGGATGCAACCCTGATATATTATAGCAGAAATTTTGTTATAATGAAATTCATAATGTGATTTCACCCTGACCACATCTCCAGACAGTGCCTGGAACCAGGGCTTATCTTTAAAAGTGAATTATGAAATGTTCATATTTTTCTGCAGTTTAAATAAAGGTTCACTGAAAAAGAGACGGTGGTGTGGGGCATTTAATTTCTTAGAGCAAAGCAAAGAAAAAATGAAGTGAAAAATATTTATTCTTAGGTTGGTCTGGGACAATAATGAATCTATTAGATTTATCATCCATGTCGCCCTGCCAAGTGCGCAGTTAATAAATAACCCTGTCAGATGGCAGGCGTGGCAGGAAAGATTTAAATATTATGTTAATTCCACTGGAATTGGGAAGAATAAACCAACCAAAATTTTATTGCCCAAAGTCCCAAGATATGTCAGCTTTGATCTATAGAATTGTCAAACACAGGGAAAAATCAAAGCAGGTGTCCTCCTAATGAAAGAGGCTAAATATCCTAATTTTTTAAAGTTCATCTCCTCAGCCTGAAATTGGAATGAATCTTTAAGAGCTTAAAGATTGGGAACAGAACAGCTGAGAAATTCTCCACTATCTGCTATGTGTCTTATTTTCTATTCTCTTTGCTAATGAAACTGGTCTTAGGCCCGGGAAGAACCACGGCACAAAAGTCTCACTAGTTTTTAATTCAAGAGAAAGGGCAAATAGACCCCCGAGCAGTCCAAAATGGGGTCAAACTGGCCAGCTCTAGATGAACAAGATTCTGGGTCACGGAAGAAATGAGAAAATGATTGCTGAATAATGCTGAAACATTTGGAAAGAATAGGGAAGAGTTGGAGAAGGAAGGCTATTGTTATCCTTTTCCTAAAGATAAAGCAAACATTGACTTTTGAAGCAAAAGGCCATTGAGCTCAACTTTGTTTTCTGGAAAAGCTGCCAGATTAACCAAAAGATGGTTAGTCAACATCTAGAAAAGGAAGCAGTGATCACAAAGAGCCAGACCGTCTGTCTCCAATGAAAAGTCTCCCAGACTGGTTAGTCCTTTAAGTTCTAGCAGTCTTTCCCAACTCCCCTTAATTCTAGGGCTTTTCTTTGCTAATGATTATCTATGTATCTTAGCTATGGCTCAGTCCTTGTTTGCTCACTGTCTCCCTTATTAGACTGCAAGCTCCATGAGGGTCTTTTGCTTCTCCTGGTGCTAAGGTGCAGTGCCTGGCACATAGTAGGTGCCCTAAAACTATTGATTGATTGATTGCTGCCGCTATTTTTGTAGATAGTGCCCATGTGGACTGGAAGATCAGGAGAAGGTTGTTAACTGGGCATTCCAGAGGAACAGGAATCCATGGGAAATGCTCTACTTCGCATGTTCAGGTTTGAATTCAATTCTTATTTCTGAAACATTGGAAAGTGCGAAAAAAAATGCCGGCGCCATACTGATGCACCAGATCTTTGTGGATCTGACTGTTTTTCAGGTTGCTTTGAGAGTCATCCTTACTCAGGCTTCTGAAGAAGTTCTGCAAGTCTGCGTGACCCTTAGCCTCATTTCTTTCCAAACTTGTGCAATAGGACAGACATGTCCAAGGGCCTGGATGGCCCCACTCCCACCTCCCGGGAAGTGTCATATTGTATGCTAGAACGTCGTTCTTGTTAAAGAAATGTGAAGCTGTACAGGCTCAATTCCAGGGAAAAGCAGAGAAACTGGAAAGCAAAATGTGATCACGTTGCCTCCTTCCCTTGGCAGCCCTGCCTGTGACACTGAATGATGTTGCCCCAAGGAAGCTTGCACATGCAAGGAAGGGGAGCAGCAGAATGAGCAAAGCGTGGAGCCCCAGGGATGTTGGGCCCTACCGTAGTGATGGAGCGCCAAAGAAAGCAAGGAAACCCCATTCAGAGAGGGGAAGGGTGGGGAGGGGGCGCGCATCTTCCCAGGCTGCATCCTTCTTCATTTATGTGGGAAAAGGCAAGGGGATGTGTCCAGGGAGACAGCTGTAGACACAGCACATGGCTTAAGGAAAGTCTCTCCAGAAAGCCAAGCTCAGATGGGGATCGGGATTCTGGGCTCCCAGAATGAGAGGGATGCAAGGGACTGCGAAGGCCATCAAGTCCAGGGATTTCTGTCTGCAGGGGAAGAAACTGGGGGCCAGATTAGGGGAGCAAGTTCGCACAAATCACACAGAAAGAGCCCATTTTTCCTAATTCCCAACCTATCCCTGAGTCAACTGCCTCATGCAGTCCACCTGCCTCCACAAGGTGACATTATGCATAATCATCCTGGACTTGGTCAAAACCCAGAGCTCCCAGGAGACAGGGACTATTTCTTTTGTCTTTGCATCCCAAGTGCCTACCACTTATTAGGTGCTTGATAAATTGCCATTAATTAATTAGGTTGAGTCGTACACACTATTACACTGCTGGTAGAACTCTAAATTGACCCATCCATTCTGAAAAATAAAAATTATAGGAGAAAAACGTTAAATTAGAAATTGCACTCCTAGGTTTTGCCCAAACCAACAAGATAACAATAAATTAGCAAGCATTTATTAAATGTCTTTTCTGTGTCAGGCAGTATGCCGAGTGCAGATTATACAAAGAAAGGCAGAAAGCATTCCCTGCCCTTAAGGGCCTCACATTTCTAATAGGGAGACGACACAAAAACAACTATCTACAAACATGACATTTACAAACAAAGCCAATGACAACGTGCTTCAGCCTTTTTTTTATTTTTCCAAATCCATGCAAAAATATTTTTTAACATTCACCTTTGTAAAACCTTGTGTTCCAAAGTTTTCTCCCTCCCTCTCCTCCGCCCACTCCCACAGACAGCAAGCAATTCAATAGACTAAACAGGCAATTCTTTTAAGCATATTTCCATATTCATCACACTGCACAAGAAAAATCGGATCAAAAGATGAAAGAATAAATGAGTGAAAAAAACAAGCAAATAACAACAAAAAGGGAAAATCCTCTGCTATGATCCACTTTCAACCTCTATAGTTCTCTTTCTGGATGTAGAGGGCCCTTTTCATCACAAGTCTGTTGGAATTGACCTAAATCACCTCATGGTTGAAAAGAGCCACGTCCATCACACTGATCTTGTCGTTACTGTATACAGTGTTCTCTTGGTTCTATTGACTTCACCAGCATCAGTGAATGCAGGTCTTTCCTGCTTTTCTGAAACCCTCCTGCTGATCATTTCTTATAGAACAATAATATCCCATAGCATGAATGTGCCAGGACTTATTCAGCCATTCTCCAACTGATGGGCATCCACTGGGTTGCCAGTTTCTTGCTATTACAAAACATTTTTTCACAAGCAATGACCATATATTAAATAGGTACTAGATGCCTGGAAGTGTGCTAAGGACTGAGGACAAAAACAAAGGGGAAAATCATCCTTTGCCTCGAGGCAGAGTGAGGAGGGAAAATATACAAACACTAAATACCTGGGACATATTGGGAATGATCTCAGAGAAGGAAGTGAAGATTCTGGGGAGTTGGGGAAGGAAGCCAGGGAAGCCAGAAAGTGAAGATGAGGAGAGCAAGAATAGGGTTAGGCCGAGCTGGGCTTGTAGCGAGATAACGGATTTGTAGGCCAGGGTCAGCAAAGCTCTGACAAATGAATGAATAGAATGAATCCATGAATTAATAAATGAATGAGGGGAATGAAAGGTGCTTCCCCACATGCTCTTCCTTTCAGTGAGCCCACCTGTTGGCTGTTCCATAAATAAGACCCTCTACTCAGCTCTGGGCATTCTCTCCAGCTGTCCCCCCAGCCGGAAATGTTCTTCCTCCTCCACTCTGGCTACTGACCTCCCAGGTTTCCTTTCAGTTTCAAATAAACTCAGCTTTATCTAATGCCTCTTGATTCCAGTGCCTTTCCTCTGCTAATGATTCCTTTTTATTCTGCATAGAGCTTATTTGTTTGCTTCTTGCCTTTCCTATTAGATTGTAAGCTTCTTGTGGGGGTAGGGAATGCCTTTTTATTTTGCTGAGGCAGTTGGAGTTAAGTGACTTGCCCAGAGTCTCACAGATAGGAAGCGTTAAGAGACTGAGTTTAGATTTAAACTCAGGTCCTCCTGACTTTAGGACTGGTGCTCTTTCTACTGTGCCACCTAGATGCCTCAAAGGACTCTCTTTTTAATTTATGAAATAAAATAAGTGTTTCTATAATAGAAAATAATATGATTGCACATTAAGCTGCAAATCTACTATGCAAGATTTGCTATTCCTTTCAACAAAAAATACAAGAAAACTATCACATAAATGTATTATTTTCTTCCTCTTCCCTCCATTGTAGATATAGCTCCCATTAGGCATATATGTGGAAAATGATTCTCTATATATTCCTAATTATCAATTTTTCCTCTGGATGAAGATAGAATTTTCCTTCTTATATTATATATAGATAGATAGATAGATAGATAGATAGATAGATAGATAGATAGATAGATATAGATATAAAATATCTATATCTATATATATGTATATATTTATATACCCTATATATGGGTATTTACTATATATATTCTAGAGAGAGAGAGAGAGAAAGAATATATATATATATGTATATATATATATATTGATATATATATCCTTTATATGGGTATTTACTATATATATAAATATATATATGTACATATAAATATGTATATATATATACATATATATATCCTATATATGGGTATTTACAATAGACAAAAATACTTATTTATTCAAAGTCATTCTTAAAACATTTTTGCTCTTACTGTACAGTGTTCTTTTAGTTCTGCTCATTTCTCCATTATTTCATGCGAGTCTTTCCCGTGTTTTTCTAAGATCACTGAGCTCATCATTTTTTACAGCACAGTCCATCACAATCAAATAACACAAGTTGTTCATCTGTTCCTCAATTTATGGGCACCCCTGAAATTTCTGATCTTTGCCCCACAAAGCAGTGGCTATAAATATTCTAGAGCATATAGATTCTTTTACTTTTCCCCCCAATCATCTTTGGAAATAGAATAAGTAGAATAAACATGCAATCCAACGCTGCAAATAAGCATAATAACCCTGTATTTGACAAGCATAAAGATAGGATTTGGGAATCATAATCTGTTATTTGGTAAAAATAAATAAATAAATAAATAAATAGATAGATAGATACATAAACAAACAAACAAATAAATAAATAAATAGATAAATAAATGAATAGATAGATAGATAGATAGATAGATAGATAAAGTAGATAGATAGATAGATTGTTAAGAAAACTGGAAAACAGTGTGACAGAAACTGGGTACGGACCAATATCTCACACCATTTACCAAGGTACAGTCAAAAGTACATTACCTAGATATAAAGAGAGGTTGTAGAAGAAAATTGGAATAACATGGAACATATGACTTCTCCAACTTATGGAGAGGTGAACAACTTATGAATAAACAAGTTAGAGTGCAAAATTAGGTGTAAATGGAAAATTTTGATTACATTAATTAAAAAGGTTTTACAAATAAAATTAATGTAGACAAGATTAGAAGGAAAGAAGAGAATTGGGGAGAAATTTTATAGTTTAGCAGGGACTGATTTTTACTCTTTTTTGTAAACTCCATGCTTAGTATGCTGCCTGGCACACACAGTAGGCGATTAATAAATGTTTGTTGCTTCATGGATTGATGGATGTTTGATGTTCTCTAAAACCAAGACTCTGTGTATGGACTTTTTCAGCAAAGAATAAGGGGATATTTCTTGGGATGGTTTTCACTGAACCAAATTGCTCTTGCTTGGACTGGCCTGGAGATGAATTTATTCAGAACTAGGAAACCTAGAGACTATCAGAAGATTTTTGTATCCAAAAATGAATATTAAAAAGCGATCAGAATGACAGCAGGACCAGCTCATCCTGCAGAGTAGACTGAGGCAGGCAGGCATGGGTTACAATTACTATGTTTTTGCACCTTCTTTTGGTAAGTTAAGGAAAAACATACTTTGGTACCTCTCACTTAGGACTGCTGGGAGACTGGAAATGGGGACAGAAAGAATTTCTTTTCAAATCTCCTGGGCTGAATGAATTTTGGTGAGAGTTTTTACTTCTACAAATTAGGAATAGTGAGGAAGAAAGAGGAAAAGAGAGAGAAGGAAAGAGAAAGGAGGAAGGGAAAGGGGAAAAGGAGAAGGGGGAGAGGAAAAGAGGGAGGACAGTAAGGAGAAAAGGAGAGGAAGGGGAAAAGCGGAGGAGAGGCAGGGATCTGGCAAAGGAGAGTATGAAGAAGGGAAAGGGGAGAAAAGCAGAAAAGATGGAGAGATATACTACTGACTACCTGAAAAGAACATCCATGTAACAAAGGGACAGAAGGCCAATCAGGAAGTCAGAAGTTCAAGTCTTGCTTCGGACACGCTCCTCATTAAGGATCCTCCCTTTTTAAGTACATGTCCTGTGCAAAGTACTGAGTTTAGCACTGGGTACAGTAGTAAAACATAGCTAATAATGTCCTTTTATGTGCCAGACACTGTGCTAAAGGATTTAATTATTGTGTTATCTGATCCTCACATCAACCCTGGGAGGCCAGAGCTTTTATGACCTCCATTTTACAGACCATAGCTGGTAAGTGTGAGAGCAGATTTGAACTCAGATCTTCCGGCCTCCAGACTTGGGCGCTCTTCTCCCCTGGCATGCCTTCAGAGTTCTCATGGAGAAGCCGTTTTTAAGTGCCTGGGATCCTCTGGTTGCAGAGACAAAATCTGCTGCAGTGCAGCTTGGATCCTATTGCCTCTGAAGATGGGTCCAGACCTTCCCACAACAGCTCGGAGACTTTGATTGTGAGCTGATCTTGGCTGCGTGTACCAGGACCAGATCAACTCTACAAGTGTTGGTCCCCTGGGGGATGGAAAGCAGCTGGGCCACCAGGATCAGGGGCTGCTGTTCCAGGAGTTTCCTTGACCCTCAGTGGTAGCTGCCGGCAGGAAGGAAGGACCCCTTCTCCCCTAGTTTATTCCCACGATGATGTCTCTGGGGACTAGGCTAGGAATAACACTTTGGTTTTGAGGGCAAGTCTCCGTGCTCTTGCACTCCTGCCCTCGGGTGTCTCTACCCACACCTGAATATTGACAATGGTTTGACTTCTGTGACTCGCAATATTTCTTCCCCTTCAGGATGCCTTAATGCTACTGTTCCACACTCAGTAGAGGGATGTCTGCCCTTCTCCATGGCTTTTGTCCCCTGCTGATGGCTTCAGGGGCCAGGCTAGAAAGGGCACTGGGGATCTGGGAGTAAGGAGAAGCACCGTTATTCCTGGGGCTCTTGGGAATCCCTCAAACCACAGATCTCTAAGAACAAACATCCAGATGGCTGCATAAGTCACACGTACCTTCTGTATGGTCACTCTGCTGACACGGGGCCATCAGAGAAAGGTGTCGAAGAGACCTGAGAGCAAAGGTTAAGAGCATTTACAGATGTCGGCTTCCTCCGCCAAGGGCAGCGAGAAGCCTCATGTTGGGCCCTTGCTGGGATGTCAAAAGGCTCCCAAGAAGTCACCCTTGTCGTCGAGACGCCTTTCTCATGGACCAAATGTAAGAAAATCAGCAAAAGAAACCAGGGTGAGAAAATTGGCCGGCTTGCATCTTCTTACCTCAGGAACGAGCGTGAGGGCAAATGATTTTGTTTTGTTTCTTTGACGGTATTTTTAAGCATTATATAAGTAATGAAGCAAGAACATGTAAGAGCTGCAACTAACAAAATGGAAAAATAGTTTATATTACTTCCAAGCAAAGGGAAAAAAGACGATATTAAAATATTCCCTTCCTCCCGTCAAGGGAGAAATCAGAGCTCTCGGATGCTGAACAATTTACCCAACGCGCGATGCTTCAGAGGCCTCCGCAGATTTCTGGTCGCTCGCCAAAATGGATCGTCAGTTTCATAAACGAAATTTATTTTTTCCAATACTTTAAATTATATGTATATGAGCCTTTCTGTGCAGGGTCCTGGAATTAAATGAAATATTGGGCTGAGTAAAAAACATTTTTTAAAAATTCAATCAAGAAATCAATTTCAATTTCATTCTAGTTCACTAACTATCATTGTAATCACACCGTCTCTCCTTCCCAGAGCCCGGGACCAGAGCCTTGGATTCCAGTCCTGGCCCCGCTCCCAACTGACGGAGTGAACTCGGCTAAATTGGGTTCTCTCTCCGGACTGAGGCTTCTTCATGTGTAAAATGAGGCAGATGGGCCGGCCGATCTCAGAGGCCGGGAAAGCTCGGGCGGCGCTGGTTCTGGGAAAGCGAACCGAGGCCTGTAATTACGCCGTTCTGAACAGGAAACAGATTGGGAGCCTCCGCCTGGTGCAGCCAGAGAGAAGGGCAGCGAGCTCGGCGCCAGGGACATTTGTTGTTCTCACGCTGCAAGAAGTTCCTTCTACAAACAAGCTCCAGGCGTGAATGGAGAAGCAGGTTTATTTTAAACCGGCCTTTTCGAATTGCAGAAGGGAAAAAGGTGAGACAAATCTAGCGAGTGGACACACAGATTAGCGGGGAAGGGGACCAGGTGATGGGTGACCTGCGGAAAACAGGAGGTGATGGGCAGCCTGAGGACGGCTGCAAAGAGATGAACCTAGAAGTAGCAAGTGGAAGCACGTGGGCAGTGAGTGGTCTGTCCCCCAGAGACCACTCACCCGGGAGAAGCTGACGGACCGGCCCGGCCCGGCTTTTGTTTGGGGCACAAGACCCGACCGGCTCTGACTGAGCCTGTTTTGATTTTCCAGCCCTCATCTCCATTATGTTCTTTACTTAGTCAACAAGGGCAGTTAGACAGAGCAACCGGCCTGGACCCAAGAAACCCGAGTTCAAATCTGTCCCCAAATATGTACTAGCTGTATGGTCCTGGCCAAGGTTTCCTCATTTCTGTATCTATAAAGTGGGCTGGAAAGGAAATGGAAATATTTGCCAAAGAAAATCACAAATGGGGCCACAAAGAGTCAGGCGGGATGCAGAGAAGGCCCTGCAGTGGGTGAAAGTGCAGGAGACCGTGCATTGAAGGACGTTGGAGCAGAACCTCAAAGGAAACTAGTGGATGTCCTCTGGTCCCTAAAAGTATCAAGGCCTCTTCCTCAGCTGTGCCCTCCCTGGCCCTTTAACACTCCAGACCGAGAGCCAGCCAGTCTACACCTTCCGTCCAGAGCTTGTCAGCCTCCAGGACTCACCTCCGGCTGCAGTGGTCTTGGGATCCTCAGTCCCACAGGACTGTCCCAGAGGGTCTGCCAAGAGGAGTGGAACTTGTCGGGCTAGCTTGGCAGCCCCACCTGTAACAAGGAGCCTGGGAACCCTGGGGCCCAGAACTGAGGGGCCTGCGGACCCTGCAGGGCTCAAGAGCCTGATTTCCAAGATTTCTGGGAAGAGAGAGTGAAGGTCGAGGGGCTGGGATGGCAGGGATGATCTCCATAGGAGGCAATGTCCTGGCTCCCAAACAATGGCAACCACCTGACCAGGTGGCAGGGCAGGGCAGGGTGTGGCACCTTGTGCTTCCCAGGAGCACAGGGCAGGGACTGCCTTTTACTATATTTACTGTATATAGGGCCTGAGGAGGATGGATTCCAAGGCTTGGGAGGACTTTAGATTTCCCCTTTTCTCCTCAGCATTGGAGGAGAACGCTTTCCATGCAAGCTCTTGTTGGAGTTTCACAATAGCCCCAAGAGGTGGGAAATACAGATTCTGTCCCTTTTAGGCAGAGGAGGAAACTGAGACTCAGAGAAATTGTCTTCTGCCAAGAGTCACATAAAGACAGGACTCCAGCCTCAGTCTAACTCAGCACCTTCTCCACCCTGCTGGCCACACTGGCCTTCGGGGGTCAACGATCAGATGTGGCCCCTCGTCTGAGGGCTGGTTGTGATGAAGTCTGGGTAGCTGGATGGCATTAACAGGCTGAGCTATTATAAACAATCTGGGAGCCCAGGAGCACTGGCAGGACTGTGAAATGTTCGGAGGCAAGCAGGACGAGCACTGATAGGATTATAAGTAGAGCTTCTGATTATAGCCTATCCCACGTGGAAATCTCTGGTAGAATATTTAGCTGCAAATTTAAAATTTCATTTCATTTTCCTTAGTGGTGCCTTCTCTATTTTTTACTGAAGCTTTTTAATTTCAAAACATACGCACAGATTATTTTTCAACATTGACCCTTACAAAACCTTGAGTTCCAATTTCCCTCCCTTTCCCCCACCTCCTCCCCTAGATAACAAGTAATCCAATATATAATAAGCATAGTAAAAATATATATATATAAATCCAATACAGGTATACATATATTTTTTACTTGCTGCACAAGAAAAATCAGCTCAAAAAGAAAAAAAAATGAGAAAGAAAATAAAATCAAGCAAACAGCAACAAAAGAAGTGAAAATGTTTAGCTGAAATATTTGCCCAGACAAAATCATTTTAACAGCACAGTTACTGTATCCACTCAGAAAGCCAACTTATGATATCAAACCCCTAAGTTATATTTTCCTGGTTAAAGACCTGCTCATGCTGTAGCCCCCACTAACTTTCTTTGGGGTGCTAAATTCACATCGTGGCATCTTTCTCCTGCTTATGGCTAGGGAACTTGTCTCCCCTCTTGTATATTTTTCTTGGTTAAAAAAAAATCCTTATGGATTTAGAACACTCCTGGCAGCATAATAAAATGCTTGGCCCTTGATTTGGAGAGAGAAGCCTGCAAATTCTTTCTTTTGAGGTGACTTGCAACACCAGTCTATAACCCCAATATTCTAACCTCCCTGATGGCTTGCTATAGGGAGAGTCTGAGGATACCCTCTAACCTCAGCACTTGTTCAGGACAGCAAACCAAAGGGTGGATGAGCCTGGAAACTGGAAATAATTTGTCAGGAGCCCTGGACCAAAGTCCTGCTGATCTCATGAACTGGTGCTGCTAGGCCACCTTCCTTTGCATTTTTTTTTACATCAATTTTCTTGATATCCTTGTTTTTTTGTTCTTCCAGATGAATTCTGCTATTACTTTTTTCTAGCTCTAGGAAGTATTTTTTGGCAGTTTGATTGGAATAGCGCTGAATAAGTAAATTAATTTAGGTAAAATTGTCATTTTTATTATGTTAGCTCTGCCTATCCATGAGCAATTGATATTTTTCCAATTGTTTAGATCTAACTTGATTTGTGTGAAAAGTGTTTCATTATTGTGTTCATATAGTTCCAATCTCCCTGACTGGCAGGGAGACTCCCAAATATTTTATATTGTTTATAGTTATTTTAAATGGGATCCCTCTTTCTATCTCTTGCTGCTGGGCTTTATTAATGACATACAGGAATACTGATGATTTATGTGGATTTGTTTTATATCCTGCAACTTTGCTAAAGTTGAAAATTGTTTCTTGTAGTTTTTAGTTGATTCTGTAGGATTCTCTATGTATCCCATCTTATCATCTGCAAAACAGGATAGCTTTCCTTATTAGTTACTCTAATTTCTTTTTCAATTTCTTTTTCTTCTCCCATTACTGAAGCTAACGTTTCCACCTCCTCCCTTTTCAGTTTCCTTTTGTTTAGTCTGCTCTTATTGAAATGTAAGATCCTAGAGAAAAGGAATTGTCTTATTTGCTGCTTGTACTTAATAAATGCTTTTGACTAAGTGCTTGGGTAGATCTTGGAGGAATGAGCTGGAAATGCAGAGGTCTGCTTCCTGGAGAGATTATATTTTCCCAAGCATGAATTTCATCAGGTAGGAAAGGTCTGATTGGGAGCTGACTGCCTCATGCACTATGGGGACATCTCCCCCTGAGTAAGCCCAGGGAACATTGATTCTGCAGAGAAATGAACATTTTACTTGACTATCCCACCATCCCTCTAAGAGACCTGAAAGCAGGAAATTCTCACCAATCCAAATAGGGATTTTATCAAGCAGAACATTCAATCTTGTGGCTGCCAGTCCCAGCCCCTTATAAAGAGAGTTAATGGCTGAGTGTTCCCTTCTTGGAAAGACCCTGCAGGGAGGGAGGTAGCTTCCTTTCTTTACCTGTTTAGCAAACCTGCAGGAAGGATCTGCTCTGTGTGCAAAGGATGTGATGCAGGGATGCCCAGGACAGATTTCTGCCTTCTGCCCCAAAGCTTTGCCTGGGCCATCAGTGTTTCTGAACCACTTCCCTCCCCCTCCACCCCCATGTGAAAACACATCCACTGTTCTGTATGATTATGAGAAAATGTTTTATACATGGGTGTGTGTGTGTGTGTGTGTGTGTGTGTGTGTGTGTGTGTGTGTGTGTGTGTGTGTGATTTCTAGCATTCTGGGTCAATATTGACATTGATATGCAGACTAAATTACATATATCCCTGAGGGAAGGCCCTAATCACAGGAGGTGATGGTATTGAAGGGACCAGGAAAAAGGCTGTAAAAGGCCCGAGAAATCATGGGCTAAGGCAACTGCAGGAGATGCGAGCTGAGGGCTAAGGACCACCTCTCACTGCTGGAGGTCCGCAATTCTGCATGCCCCGTGAACAGTGCTAGGAATATCTAAGTGGTCCCCGCAGACACAAGGTCCTCAGCTTTATTCCAGACTTCTGCAGGAGGGCGGGCCTGGGGAGGCTTGAATCAGGCTAACAGCGTATCAGAGGGCCATGTACAAAGGTAGATGGGGAGACTCGGGTAACATTAGCTACAAGAAGTGAGAAGGAAATGTGGTTGACATTTAGATTGAGCCCCCAAATCTGAGAGAATTTGGAACCTTTGAGAGTCAGAAGAAGGTATGAAGAGGGATTGGCTTGAGAAAAGACAAGGAACTCAGCTTTGTACAGGGTGAATATACACTGTCCACAGGAATCCCCTCTGAAGGTTCCTAAGACAACCGCAGATGTGAGGTTAAAGTTCAGGAGAATGGGTCCGGCTGGATAAATATATTTAATAATCATCTGCGTGGAGATGACGAATGAATCCATGAAGCTGACGAGATTACGAGACCATCTGAACATCCAGAAAATAGATAGGGCTTGAGGATCACCTAGAGTTAGTGTATGGGATCCAGACTAGTCAAAGTTTTCCATGAAAGGATTTGGCAAAGGGGGGCTCCTGCCTGGAGCAGGGCCCTCAGGACCCATTGGTTACTTCTGAGAGTATCTCCCATTGATCTTCATCTGCTTGGGGAATATGCAAAAAATTACCAAGGGGAAAGGCGAGGGCTTGTGTTTGTGGCACACACACTTACACAGACACACTCACAACAAAGCACTTTCTGACAAGTTAATATGCTATTCATCAACCACCCAACAAGCTTTTATTGAGCACCGAGCCTGTGCCAGACATGGTGTATTAATTTATTTTCAGGTTGGGTCCCATTTCAAAGATAGAAGTAGCTACTCTGATTTTATAGAGCAAGCTGGTGGAGGAGCCACCAGATTGGGGATGGATCCCTGGAGACAATGAGAATTTCCTTTTTTCTCTGATGGAGAAGGAGCAGCAGTCAGCCCCTTCACTGCCACTCAGGGAGCTGTCAGAGCAATTATCTAGAAATCACAGCTCCTGCCAATTAGTCTTATCCCTGCCTTTTAACTGTCCCTCATTACAATGACTGTGTCTCATTAAGACCCTCAAGTTGCCATGGCTGTAAGACAAGAAAAGTGATGATTTTGTCCCCTGGGACTTCCCTCCGAGTTTTCATTTCCCATCTGAGTTCAAACTCTTTAGGGATCACAGCATCTTGGAACTAGAAGGATCTCAGCAGCTTCTCATCCAATCCATACTCAGAGGAGATCTCCTTCCTTGAGAATTAAGGCAAGTGGTCACTTGGGCTTCTTGTGTATATCTGTCCAAGAACAGGTGGTTCAGTGCTCAAATTGACTTGTACATGTAGAGACCATTCTCCTTGTGAGAAAGTCTTTTCTTCCGTTGAATATAATTTTGACCTTCTGTCACCCATACTTATTGCTCCTAGTTCCATCCTTTGGGACAGATCAGAACAAATTTGACATTTGTACCCCACAGAATCACTGATTCATAGATAGAGAATTGCTGGGTCAGAAAGGAAATCAGAGGCCTCTACGGCCACGTGTATCTAATCAAGATTTTCCTTCTTAAGCTCTCTGACAAGTGACCATCCCTTCATCCGTTCATTTTTCCACCCACCTACCCATCCATCCATCTCTATCCACCTTCCCCAAACGGAGCCAAACAATACAAATCCAAGCTCCCACCACGTCAGCCTTTGAAATTCTTGAAATCTGTTCTGAGTCTTCTTTTTTTCAAAGTCCCAACAGGACCCCTCGGCCCTTCCTTTAAAACATGCACTCAGACTCCTTTCCTCTGTTCTCTGGACATTCTCCAGTTTCAGAGCATTCTTTCTAACACAGGACTCTCCGTGTCATCCAGTTCTCCACTCAGATTGGAGCTTCTTCCAGTGCTTTTCCAGCATCATCCAAGGATATAAACAGTAAAAGATTTCAAGAATTGTCCAGGTCCTGCACAAATTAATTAAGCCTCCTTTTCACTATGCCAAGAACTTCCGAATTATGGATCATATCCATCAAAACGTGCAAAATATCACTTTAATCACATGGGCAATAATATAACATGTCGAAATAGGGAAGGGGTTCCAAGAATGTGTCAGAAGTTTTTTTCTTTTCTCTCCCTAAGTTGGTGCAACTGACCGTCTCCTAAGTTGGCTGGTTTGTTTGATGGCGTCACTTTTTAGAGTTCACACTTTAGAAACAGGAAGACATTCACTGCATAAATGGTTTGCCTTGGGCATCTTGCATCTATCCTGAAGTCACGTACTGTAAATATAGACATACATTTGTGTGTGTGTGTGTGGAGAGAAGAGAGAGAGAGAGAGAGAGAGAGAGAGAGAGAGAGAGAGAGAGAGAGAGAGAGAGACAGAGACAGAGACACAGAGACACAGAGACACAGAGAGTAAGAGAGACACACACAGAGAGTAAGAGAGACAGAGAGAGACAGAGAGAGAGAGAGACAGAGAGAGAAAGAGACAGAGAGAGACAGACAGAGAGAGTAAGAGAGAGAGATAGAGAGAGACAGAGAGAGAAAGAGACAGAGACAGAGAGAGAGAGAGACAGAGAGAGAGAGACAGAGACAGAGAGAGAGAGAGAGAGCAGAGAGAGAGAGACAGAGACAGAGAGAGAGACAGAGAGACACAGAGAGTAAGAGAGACACACACAGAGAGTAAGAGAGACAGAGAGAGACAGAGAGAGAGAGAGACAGAGAGAGAAAGAGACAGAGAGAGACAGACAGAGACAGAGAGAGAGAGAGACAGAGAGAGAGAGAGAGAGCAGAGAGAGACAGAGAGAGAGACAGAGACACAGAGAGTAAGAGAGACACACACAGAGAGTAAGAGAGACAGAGAGAGACAGAGAGAGAGAGAGACAGAGAGAGAAAGAGACAGAGAGAGACAGACAGAGAGAGTAAGAGAGACAGAGAGAGACAGAGAGAGAAAGAGACAGAGAGAGTAAGAGAGAGAGACAGAGAGAGACAGAGAGAGAGAGACAGAGACAGAGAGAGAGACAGAGAGACACAGAGAGTAAGAGAGACACACACAGAGAGTAAGAGAGACAGAGAGAGACAGAGAGAGAGAGAGACAGAGAGAGAAAGAGACAGAGAGAGACAGACAGAGAGAGTAAGAGAGAGAGATAGAGAGAGACAGAGAGAGAAAGAGACAGAGACAGAGAGAGAGAGAGACAGAGAGAGAGAGAGAGAGAGAGAGAGAGAGAGAGCAGAGAGAGAGAGACAGAGACAGAGAGAGAGACAGAGAGACACAGAGAGTAAGAGAGACACACACAGAGAGTAAGAGAGACAGAGAGAGACAGAGAGAGAGAGAGACAGAGAGAGAAAGAGACAGAGAGAGACAGACAGAGACAGAGAGAGAGAGAGACAGAGAGAGAGAGAGAGAGCAGAGAGAGAGAGACAGAGAGAGACAGAGAGAGAGACAGAGACACAGAGAGTAAGAGAGACACACACAGAGAGTAAGAGAGACAGAGAGAGACAGAGAGAGAGACAGAGAGAGAAAGAGACAGAGAGAGACAGACAGAGAGAGTAAGAGAGACAGAGAGAGACAGAGAGAGAAAGAGACAGAGAGAGTAAGAGAGAGAGACAGAGAGAGACAGAGAGAGAAAGAGACAGAGACAGAGAGAGAGAAAGAGACAGAGACAGAGAGAGAGAGAGACAGAGAGAGAGAGAGAGCAGAGAGAGAGAGACAGAGAGAGAGACAGAGAGACACAGAGAGTAAGAGAGACACACACAGAGAGTAAGAGAGACAGAGAGAGACAGAGAGAGAGAGAGACAGAGAGAGAAAGAGACAGAGAGAGACAGACAGAGAGAGTAAGAGAGAGAGACAGAGAGAGACAGAGAGAGAAAGAGACAGAGAGAGACAGAGAGAGAAAGAGACAGAGACAGAGAGAGAGAGAGACAGAGAGAGAGAGAGAGCAGAGAGAGAGAGACAGAGAGAGACAGAGAGAGAGACAGAGAGACACAGAGAGTAAGAGAGACACACACAGAGAGTAAGAGAGACAGAGAGAGACAGAGAGAGAGAGAGACAGAGAGAGAAAGAGACAGAGAGAGACAGACAGAGTAAGAGAGAGAGACAGAGAGAGACAGAGAGAGAAAGAGACAGAGAGAGTAAGAGAGAGAGACAGAGAGAGACAGAGAGAGAAAGAGACAGAGACAGAGAGAGAGAAAGAGACAGAGACAGAGACAGAGAGAGAAAGAGACAGAGAGAGACAGACAGAGAGAGTAAGAGAGAGAGACAGAGAGAGACAGAGAGAGACAGAGAGAGAGACAGAGAGACAGAAAGAGTAAGAAAGAGAGACAGAGAGAGAGACAGAGACAGAGACAGAGAGAGAGACAGAGAGACACAAAGAGTAAGAAAGAGAGACAGAGAGAGACAGAGACACAGAGATAGATAGAGAGACACAGAGAGTAAGAGAGAAAGAGACAGAGAGAGTAAGAGACAGAGAGAGATAGAGAGAAAGAGAAAGAGAGAAAGAGAGAAGAGACAGAGAGAAAGAGAGAGAGAGAGAGAGAAAGAGAAAGAGAGAAAGAGAGAGAGAGAGAGACAGAGAGAGACAGAGAGAGAGATAGAGAGAGAGAGAGAGAGACAGAGAGAGAGAAGGACTTCCAAGCAGCAGCTTTCTCCAAAGGACCCAGAATATAATGATTCTAGCACTACTTTTTAGAGCAGTGTGGAAAAGGTGTCATTGTGTCGATATTTCAGGTAGATGAGACCTAAAAGCATTGCCTGGGTAAATAAGGCTTATTCTAAAAATATCAGGAGAGGAAGGTGATCCTACCTCATCCAAAAACTTAGCTTTTCCCACCATTTAGAGAAGTGAAAGTCTCACAAATGTGAGAGATTGGATCAAATATTCTGGGGGGAATTGACCATTATTTCAGGGAATGGTAGATGAGCATTTCCAAGGCTTCACTAGAGCAGCCGCTCTGGCAGGTTAATTACCTTTGTGAATGAATTTGATTGGTGTAAAAAAGCAATTTTCACTTTCATTCTGGAATATGGAATGTTCACATACCGTGAACAATCATGACTAGCTCCTTGGGTTGCTAATTTAATATGTTAATGAGGTATAATAATAGCATCTTTTAGTAGATAGAGCATCTCCCCTGAATCCCCCATTTCTTCCTATGGTCTGGAATTGGTCCAGGGTTCAAAAGGCTGATTGATTCACCACCACTGCTCCCTCCAAAAAAACTAGAAAGGCTCTGAGTGCACCGTGGGCACTGAAGAAAAACAGCTGTCCCCCAGTGGGTCAGCAGCAGGGAAAATTGGCAGGTGCAGGATCCTTCAAGCTTCAGCAATCCGAGGCCCAGTAAAACTGGAGTTGAGGTTTCCTCCCCCTCAGTTAATGTAATGTCAGGAATTCTAGACTCATTGAATGGTCATTGATGGGTTAAAGCAAGAGGTTAATCCCTTTGGGAGCTGTGAGAAATTTTGCTATTTTAATGAAAACAGGTGATGCTAACCCAGAACTATCTGGTGACTGGCTGAATGAATCAGACACTTCTACCTTATAAAAAAACAAGTCAGCTCAAAATCATCCATTTTGGAAATGGAGCAGCTAATTAGACTACAGGCTAGAAATAAAGAGCTCCTAGAACAAGTTGGAGGGAAGGGAAAAATTCTTCAATCCCAATGCCTGTGTCCAGAATAAGAACCGGAGACTTAACTTTACACCCTTTTCCCCACTGATCCTGTGTCAACACCAGGGTCCGGGAACCCTAAACTGACCACGGCATGTCATCTTCATCAGAAGCACAGAGAGACCCTGAGCACAAATGAGGTACACTGAGGAAAGGGGGCTCCAAATTGCCCAAGAAATCCAGCAGAGAAGGGAGAAAAGATCTGGTAAGGGGGACTCTCTGGCTCTATCTGCTTTTTCAATTGGACTCACTTTGTCCAGAGATTTTGTGTGAACACCGGGAAAGTTTGTTCCACGTTTTGGTGGATGTGTCTACACTATCTGCCCCTGCTTTACTTGCTTGTTTAATAATTACCTTTCTAAAACTAATTAAGTCTGCCGGATAATCAATGGAAAGCATGCCCTTGGAGGCTTCTGAGCAAAGGTCCCAGCAATCCCAGCCCCTCGGGGATTCCCACCAGAATCCATCCTCATGCTCCGAAGAGCCATCCTGCTAACATAAGGAGCACTAATAAAGGGCTGGTACATGGAGGCAGCTGATAAATGCTCACTGATTGATTGATGGCAGGCCTGCTCCATTTGGCACTCAGGCGTTGTCTCGGTGATAACCTTAGCATGGTAGGCTTTGTAAACGTGGTACCTTGTCCACAGTAATAATAGTACAGCCAGTTACTACTAAACAGATAAATTCATAAGGATCAGAAGCACTAGCCTGGACCTTCTGCTGAAGAGTCTGGGGCCAAGAGCAGCTCTGCATTTGAGCCAAAGAGCCTTGCCCGGGGTTCGGAGAGATGAAATATGGAGTCCCCCTCTGACACTGGGTGTGTGAGCATGGGCAAGGTACAGAGATTCACTTTCCTGCTCTATAGGGGAGAAGGTGGTCTGTGCTGCTCACCTCCTGGGCTTCTTGTAGGGTCAAACAAGTCAAAAAATCTGTAGATCAGAAAACTTGAATTTCTGGACTTGAAATCCCTTTCTCCTTTGCAGAGAAAGATCAGTAACTGGTCCATGGAGAGTCGTCTGGAAAGAGTGACATGCCGATGGCTTTCCTCTGGTTAAAGAATCAGTGTATCTCAGGGAAGGGATTGACCTTGGGCCTTGCTGATTCAAAGACTGACCCCTCTCTGGACACTATCGGCTCCAGGGGCCACTTATTGTCCTTATTATAATTTGAATAAAATTTTATCTAACTAGCCCAGCCATCAGGTCTATCCAGTAACGTATCGTTAACCAGGCATGTAAAAAAATTGAGTTAAAGCTTTCCCATGAGCTCCTGGGAATCTAGAGGCTCCTGCAGTCCCTGAATGACTACTGGGGAGGAGAGAAAAAGCCAGAAGAAGAATTACATTTTTTTAATTTCCACAATCAAATATAATAATATTAAAATTAAAAAGGAAACTACTAATTGGGCAGAGAAAAAACTTTGAAGCAGATTTCTCAAATAAAAGTCCTATTCCTAATATAGATAAGTAATTAAAAATGATAGAAATGATGCAAAATTACAAGAAAAAGAGCCATTGCTCAATTACTAAACAGTCTAAGAATATGAACTTTTCTCCAAGGAACAAATAGGCTTTGGAGCTATTTTTGTAAATATCTCCAAATAAAAACTGATTTGAGAAATGCAAATTAAAAGATTCTGTGATTTTGTCTCATACCCGCCACAGCGGCACAGGTGACCAAAAAAAGGCAATTAGAAATGGCAGAGGGGCTGTGAGAAAACAGGAGCATTGGTACAAAGGAAAACTCGCAAAAAGGAAAAGAAGCCCGCGCCTGACAACTCCTGACTGGTTCCTGCAGCTCCAGTCACAAGAATCAGCAGAAGCAACAGTGGGTCTGTCAGGCAGCTCTAAATACTTCAGAACGAAAAAGCAATCCTTGGGGCATCCTGGATCAGAAGCTCAATTATAAACCAAGTGCCCGAGGCAAGATCAGCCACATGGAGCCTTGTCCCAGTTTTCTAAAGTAGCACACTATTATTCTCAGATGTTCAGTATCCCCCCCTTAGATAACTGGGGGGGAGGGGAGACATAGACAGAAAGAGATGGAGAGAGACTGAGAGGAAAGGAGGGAGGGGGGAAGGGAGGGAGGGAGAAAGGGAGGAAGGAAGGAAGGAAGGAAGGAAGGAAGGAAGGAAGGAAGGAAGGAAGGAAGGAAGGAAGGAAGGAAGGAAGGAAGGAAGGAAGGAAGGAAGGAAGGAAGGAAGGAAGGAAGGAAGGAAGGAAGGAAGGAAGGAAGGAAGGAAGGAAGGAAGGAAGGAAGGAAGGAAGGAAGGAAGGAAGGAAGGAAAGGAGGGAGGGAGGGAGGGAGGGAGGGAAGGATTAGGGAAAGGGGAAGTGAAAGGAGGGAAGAAAGGAAGGAAGAAAGAGGGAAGGAAAGCTGAGAGGGAAGGAGGAAGGAAGGAAGGAAGGAAGGAAGGAAGGAAGGAAGGAAGGAAGGAAGGAAGGAAGGAAGGATGGAAGGAAGGAAGGAAGGAAGGAAGGAAGGAAGGAAGGAGGGAAGGAAGGAAGGAAGGAAAGAAGCAAACTATGGGTAGGGGCTAATGATCTCATCATAAGGCATCATAAGTGAGTTATGGGCTGACATCTCCTCTCAAAGAAGATGTTTTCCCACCTAGGAAGGGGGGAAATGTCTGTTTTACTGGAGAGCCTCTGAACTGGGGAGAGGATGGTAACACAGCCTTCTGTAACTTTCTGGGAGGGACCATTGGTACAAACCAAGGGAGCAAGAAACTAACTGCAACATCTGTGACATGGCTGAACGTTGACTGGCCTGAGTAAGGAAAGTTAAATTAATTAGCCAAAAAGGTCGGAGGTTTTCCATTATAAGAAAAGCTCTGAGAATAAAATGATAGCAACAAACAAGCGTAGTATAATGTGTACTAGAAACTTGAGCTGGTAAAAATGGAAATGCTGAAGGGGAATCTGACCCAGCCCCATTTATACTTCTGATACTTTATTTAAAAAAAAAAAAAAAAAAAAAAAAAAAGCTTTTACTTGCTGCAAAGACTTCATTCTCTTCTTCATTTCAAATAAGGCCCAAACCTTGAACATTGTGGCCACATTCCCTCCAAGAGCCCCAGCTGCTTGTTCTCTTTGCCTAGTACGTAAGAAAGGCCAAGTGAGGGGCTCTGCTACTGGCAGGGTCTTTGGGGATCACTGGGACTTGGGGCAGAGCTGGATGATAGAGCACAATCAAAGGGAAAGGAAACAGAACCAACTGGACTTTTCCTACCAATGGATGGGACAGTTTCTTCCTTTTATGTCTGTGTCCCGAGTTTCAGATTATGTGGAACAGCTTGAACCCTGGAGAGCTCACCCAGTGGGTGGGCCCGAACCCTGGCAGGTAACAGCAAGCTGGGAAATCTTGGGCTGTGGGGGGCGGGGCTTTCTTTTAAACAGATCCCCGAGTTCAAGCTTGCCCAGCCCAGCGATGACCAAAGGGGGTTGCTAAGTAAGAGAGACTGCAAAAGGTGGATTTGTAGCCACAACAATCAATGAATGTTTAGTATGATGAAAATAACAAATCCAACAATAATAATCATAACATTAGCATTAGCTGACTTAGTACACATGGGCCTGGGGCCCTTGGTGCCTTACCTCACTCGGCCCTCACAACAACCTGGGGGAGTATAAGGCGACATCATCCATTTTTTTTCTTTTTTGTCAAGTGGATGAGAAGCTGAGTCTCAAAACATTTTTTGAGGCTTCGAGCTTTTGCCGCAGCTAGTGAGTATGTGAGGGAGGATTTGAACTCAGACCTCCAGTACCAAGCCATCATCATCTCTGACAGATCTGAGCTCAGCTTCCTCCTCACAAATGTGGATCTTTAAGATCCATTCCCGCTCTAAATCCCCTGGTTCTCTGATGTTGTTTGTAGGACACAGCATTGAAGATCCTGCTGGTTACATCACAAATAGGAAGATGAGTGCGGCCTTTCTGAACTCACATGTTTCTTATTAATAATAATAATAAAAATAATAAACCAGGAATCAAGCCATGTGTATTAATGATAGCAGGAATCCCCAGGCATTTGCCAAGACAGTTTGGGTCGGAGGGATGGGATTCCTATTGATGGTGTTTGTGGCAAATTACGCGCTGCAATCGGAGAAATGCCTCGTGCGCTCTTCTTCACAGAGTAATACTCTACAGACACGGGAAAGGCTCGTGCCCATGCCAGCACGCTTGCCTTGCCCTCCATGAGGGCACGGGGCCTTTTCCCAAAAGCTATACTACCTGAGGTGAGGAATGGGAATCACCCAACAAAAAGGTCTAGATAGTGGTGGACGGGCCATGCCAGGGGAGCATGAGGTGTGTGATGCAGAGGATAGAAAGCTGGCCCTGGCCTTGGAGGTTTGGATTCAAAACTTCCTTCAGGGGTTTGAGACAGAGAGAGACAGAGACACAGAGACAGGCAGACAGAGACAGATGGACAGACAGAGAGAGAGAGAGAGAGAGAGAGAGACAGAGAGAGAGAGACAGAGAGACACAGAGAGAGAGAGAGACAGACAGACAGACAGACAGAGAGACACAGAGAGAGATAACATATAGTGCTTTATAAACCTTAAAAATGCTATGGAAATGTTCCTGCTTCTACCACTAATTATGCATATCATCAGCATCCTCCCCAGCCCCATTACCTTTTTACATTATTATTACCATTACCCTTATTGTTCTTCTTGTAGCATTGAGGGAGCACATGGAGGCTATCATAAGTCTCTGACTTTCACTGACAACTCCATACCTTTTCCACTTCTTTCTGGATTTTTTTAATCACTGTGAGATATGTTGGTCTTGTGCTGAACCCCGCCCTTCCACACCCTAGTTCCTCATCATGATTCAGAGCTAATTCTGTCCAGTCTGGGGTAGCAGAAAGCCTAACAAACAATTCAGTGAACAATTATTGAGCACCTGCTCTGTGCTAAGCCTGGAGATAAAATGAATGGAAATGGACTGCCCCTCTCCTAAGGGAGCTCACAATCTAATGGAGGAGACAGCACAGGAAAGGAAGCAGGGAAGCCGGAGAGAAGTAGTGCTGAAACCAGGCAGAGGCCACGCGGGGCGGCCTAGAGCCTGCTCTGTGCTCGCTATACAGGAAGGAAGCTCCATCGGAAAGGAGAGGAGGCAGCGGAAGGAAGGGAAGTGGAGCCCATCAAGACTTGAGCGAGCAGCACGGTGACGAGATCAGAGCGGATGAGTTTAATTTGAGAGGGGCATCTTCTTTCATGAAGCTGAAATCAAGCAGAGTGGCTGCTGCTAATAATAACATTAGCAACAATAACCAACATTTATTTTGCTTTTACTATGTATTAGAAACTATGCTACCCACCGTACAATTTTTATTTCATTCGTTACTTTAGGTACACCTGGATAGTAGGTGCTACTATTATTCCCATTTTACAGATGAAGAAACTGAGCCCAACAGACTTTAAGTGACTTGCCCAGGATCACCATGTCATCTCTCCCTGATTTCCAGCTGAGCGCTCTCTCCACTGTCACAGATTTCGTGACCAGCTCTGCTAAATTGTGTGAAGGATCTTCCTGGGCTACAACAGGGTGTAAGAGGTAAGAGTTGCTATCATGGGACTTGACATGTTGCCTTGGGTTCAGTGTATAAAAAAGAATCTTATTTTACTTAGAATCATGGAGACATGGCCACCCCTAAAATCTAATATCTAAAAGCTGCACTGATTCTTTATTTGTCTGGTTACCTTTTGCTGCTAGGAATAACCTTTTTTGGCCAAAGGGATTCTCTAATCCATATAGATCTTGAATTAAAAATAGATCACATGAGGAAAGGTGTATGATGGGTTACGAGGAAAGAATGTACATGAAGGGGTCCTTTGCCAATCTCCATTTCTCTCTAGTGTAGAGGAACTCAGCAAAAAAAAAGTCCCTTTCAGGGTCCCAGAAACCCACCTGGACAAGGATTTTTGACAGTTATCACCTCCCTCTCCCCAGGGATTAAAGATGAATTTAAGCAAACCAGAAGGTGCTTCTAGAAAGCCTTCCTGCTTCTCCTTGCAGTCATTTCAGTCATGTTTCACTCTTCATGACCCCATTTGGGTTTTCCTGGCAAAGACAGTGGAGTAATTTGCCATTTCCTTCTCCGGCTCATTTTACAGATGAAGAAATGAGGCAAACAGGTGTGACATTTTAAAAGTTTGAGGGACATAATTTCTGGCATTATTAATAATGCCAAAATGTTCATTAATAAATGGATGGTGATCTGGCTATCTCTCTCTTAGACCAAGGTCATCGTGGCAGTTCAAGGTTTATATGTCCTTTCAAAGAGAAGTATTCCCAGAGGATAGCAATCAACTCTGATTGGTTACCAATTAATGAGAAATGAAAAACTAAATCTATTCAAATGAATTTTGATTATGTCATTTGCTTCTAAATTATTCCCAGTCTTGTCCTTGAGACACTGGACAAGGAAATGTGGGGGAGAAGGAAAAAAGTTTGGGGCTCTCCAATTTTAATAAGAGACATTTTTCTCACAGACTAAAATGGCTTGCTCAGACTTATACAGCTAGTAAGTGTCTGAGGTCAGAAGTGAACTCAGGAAAAAGGATCTTCTTGGTTCCAAGTCCTGCACTCTACCCACTGTGCCATCTGGCTGCCGAGAATTCTAATCCTATTGCAGAAATGGGCTGGCCAAATTATTCAAACGCAAATGTGCATTTATAAGATTTCATGAATTCACGCAAGGCAGATGCTCATATAGCAATTAGAAGAAGTGATGCAAGGTCTATCTGAAGCACTTTGGAATTGATTCCAGGACATGGGAGATACTGGCCCAGGACTGCCCATCGCGACCTGCTTAGATGAAAGAACACCCTGTGCTTTATGAGGGAAGCAGAATTGCAGTTGCTCAAAAGAGAGGTGAGATGAGCAACTTTAGAGACGTTCCACTCTACATGGTCACCTTTGTGGTAGAGCCTTCGGAGCTCACGCTGCTCTGCTCAGCCACACAGTCCGTACTTGACTTCCACAGAGTGATGCCATTTTTGTCCTCTTCAAGAATGAAAACAACCAACCACCCATTTATCTCTCCATTTATCATCTGCAGAATCCAAGAGTCGCTGTCCTTGGTAGGTTTTTCTCGTCCATTCTCCAGATATCTGTGGGCTCCGGTTTGGTCACTAATTCCGGGTGGGAGCTGTGTCTGTCACTTATATGACTCATTGCTGGCTGACTCCTTTCCTCACATGTGACTGGCAAGGCAGTCTGGCACCTCACTGGACATGCAACCAGAGAGACCTGGCTTCTGATCCTGCTTCTTCTCTTGTCTACCTATGGGTCTTTTCTCTCTTCTGAGCCTCACTTTCCTTCTGCGTAAAATGCTAATACTCTTCCCACCGAACTGTGAGGAAGCCCCAATAATAGCATGTCAGTGTAAGAAGGAATTGACTGAAGGGTCTAGTTCTTAAAGGATGCTCTGTGGATTCCCCTCCTGTCAACTTTGGGGGAGCCATGTATCTGGTGAACTACCTCTGGAAGCACATGACGACATGTGACAGAGGGGATGCGCTCCCCATCCTCAGAGCATAGGCAGGTATTACAGGACAACTGGCTGTCCTTTTACTGTAAGGCAATTTTAAAAACTGTTAGCTGCCAGATTAAGTGCATGTACAAAAGACCTCAGTATAAAATCATTTTTCTCTCATTCCTGTGAATGATTGATACAAGAACTGTTAGCGCCCAGGTAGAAAGAGCCTTATCTTCCCACCATGCTCTTCATGTGGCCTGTGAACATAAAATCTCTCTACCTTTGTTTCTAATTTTTTTTCTTTCTGGTCTTAGGTGACTGGGTGTTGGATCACCGGCCATGTGTGCTTCAAAAGATTGGGAATCATCAGAGCTCCAGGAACTGGGGTCCATTCTAGAGTTAGCATCTGCTAAGCCTGTTAAACAGTCCCACAATGCAGTGCATCCTGTGCATCCAGAACAGCAGCGGATCCACTGGCAGCCAAAGTTCACGTCCTACAGCAAGGAACTACTTCCAGAAGTGAGCGTGATGTGGGGGGAAGTTGGGAGAGTTAAATGTTTGGAGGATTCAGAAGAGAGGTGCTTCTTCTTCAGGGACCAATTAACTTTGAGATCTCGCTATAGCTTTTGCATGCCTTTGTAAAGGCTAACTGATATTATTAATTAGCTAAAAATAAAGGCTCAGGATAATAACTTTAAGAACACTCCATTTTCCCTTAAGACAGTTCCAAAATCCCCAAGAGAGGATATGAAATTAATCATGCTATAGGGGCCGGACCTCCTGACGCATGTGTTCATTGGTACATTAGGTCTGCCCTAAATCTGTATACCATTTTGCAAGCTGTAAAATACTTTGTAAACATTTGTATATTGACCTAAAAGTGGGAACAGTCAAGGAAAGGGAGGAGATCAGAAATCGAAGGCAATCGGATAGATTATTGGAATTTGAATGAAAGTGCATTGGTTAGGGGGCCCGCCCAGATACCCCAGACCACAATTCCTTCTAGCCCAATCCAAGATTTCATTAAGCTCTGACTCCGGGTGAGATCCTGCACTGGGCTGCTGGAAATGTGAGGGCAAAATGAGTGACGGCCTTTCCCTGTTTTTAACTTTCCCTCCCCCCCCTTCTCTGGCCCTCTACAACTTCTGGTTCCTCAAAGCAGAAGGAACTTCCGAGCCTTTAAATATAGTCCTTTCAGAATAGAAATCCTCTCTCTAGGATTCCCACCAAGTGGCCATCCTACTTTGAGCCCATTCAGCAGTGGCAGCCTTTACCATTTATGAATAGTTCATTGCTGAATGGGCTCTCCCTTACTAGAACCTAAGTCTAATTCTACAGCTTCTTCAATACTGAGCCATCCTTTAGGGAGGATGGCTACCTAAAGGATGTTCTGAGAGAGGCAGCAGAGAGCCTTGTTGGTCATCGAGTCCAGAGGGAGATTTCCTGTACATGTCCAGGAACCTCTGAAAACCCCACCACCTCTGTCCTCCTGTGACTCAGAGAGAGATCATGGGGGGTAGTGAAGGAGCTTGGATCCAACCAATGCAATAATAAGTAGAAAGAACTGGGGGTGTTGGCACAGAGAGGAACAGATTGCAAGAACAGAAGACTTGTGCTGTGTGTGTACAAACAGACATAAAGATAAAGAGCAAGTCAGAGGCCCTAAAGTATTTCCTTGCCTCTTTTATTAGCAGTTTCTCCATGTAGACAGTAGAGATAATAGCACCTATGTCACATGATTATTTTGAGGCTTATATGAGATGATTTAACTAATGACCTTCTAAAACTTTAAAGTGTTAAAGAGATACTAGTCGTAATAATAATAAAATGGTATTATTAATATCATTATTATTATTTATGAAGCTTGGGGGCTAGGAAAGACTGCCCAATGGTTTTGAACCAAATCTTGGTCAAGGATCCTTCTCTCCTTTATCTCCTTGGTAGTAGTGTGGCTTTATGACATTCTGAGGCAAGACTTTCATCTTTTGGTCCTAAGGAACAGGATGGATGAAAAGCCATGGGGAAGAGAGAGCACACTCAAGGCCAAACTCACCAAGGTGAGATGGGATTATGGGCTTAGTTAGGCAGTTACCACATTGATCAGCACCTGGCAGGAGCACCCAGAGCAACCATAGAAAGAGTACAAACCTGGCTATGAAACATGAGCAGTCAGTCACTAAACTCTTATTAGGTGCCTACTACACATCAGACAATACTTTATGTTAGTAAAAACCAGACAGGAACTAAAAAAAAAAGAAAAGTAAAAACCAGACAGGAACTTACAGACTAATTGAGGAGAAAATGTGCAAACAACTATGTGCCAGTAAATTGCATACAAGATAAATGGGAAATAACCAAGAGAGGGAGGACGTTAGGATTAAGAAGGTTTTACAAGGAGAGGCTTCTTGTGAAAAGATAGGATGCCACCTGGAACTGGAAGAAAAGCTAAGAGATAGAGATGAGGAAGGAAAACATTTCAGACATGGGACATGGCCAAATATAACAACCAGAGTCAAAAGATGAAATGGGAGGGGTCAGTGCCCCTTAATGGCAGAGTTCTTAGAGGCAACCGAAGATAATTATTGAACCCATAAGAGTTGATGAGTGCTCCAAGAGAAATGGTACAGAAGGAGAAGAGAACTGAGGGACTCCTAACATTAGTGGGCATAAACTAGATGAAGAGTCATAAAAGGAGATGGAAAAGAAATACTCAGGTAAGTTGAAAAAGAATCAAGAGAGAACCATACCACAAAACCCTATGCAGAAGAGAGTCATCAAGGAGAAAAGTGCCATTAGTCTCAAAGGCTTCTTGAGAGTTCCAAAAAGATAAGAATTGAGAAAAGGTCATTGGATGTGCTACTTAGAGCATCACTGGTAACTTTAGAAAGAAAAGGCTCTGTTGAATGATGCAGGCAGAAACCAGTCTATAAATAGTTAAGAAGAGACTGAAATGAAAGGGAGTAAAGGGAGATATTGTAGACAGTCTTCTGAAGGAATTTAGTTATTTAAAAAACATGACTTGGGATCAATAATTAGACTAGACATTTGAACCAAGTGAGAATTTTTTTGAGGATTGAAGAGACATGAGCATATTTGTAATCAGTCCAGAAACAGACAGTAGATGGAAAGACTAAAAGTAGTTAGAATGAAGGACAGAGCTGAGAAGCTGCTAAAGAAGATACGATGGAGGGGAATCATTTTGGCAAAGTTTGTGGGATGCAGCCAAAGCAGTACTTAACTGTAAACTCTTACATCATTGAAGCAAAATGATTAAGTGCATGAATTGGGCATGCACTTAAAAAAATAAATAAACTAGAAAAAGAACAAATTAAAAATCCTCAATTAAACACTAAATTGGAGATCCTGAAAATCAGAGGAGAGATTAAGAAAATTTAAAGTAAGAAAACCACTGAAATAAATAAAACTAAGAGCTGGTTTATGGAAAAAAACAATAAAGTAAATCAGCTATTGTGTCCAATTGTATATCAAAAAATCTGACGATTACAAAAATGTAAATTGCCAGATTTATAGAATAATTTAGATAAATAGATACTTAAAGGGAAAAAAAGAAAACCATCAGCATAATTGAATACTGGGAACAAAACTAACAGGAATCATATGATTCTCTCAATCAATGCAGAAAAAGCCTTGAAAAAGTACAATACCCATTCCTATTGTAAATCACCAGAGAGGGGCCAGCTAGTTGGTTCAGTGGTTAGAGAACCAGCCCTGAAGTCAGGAGGACCTGAGTTCAAATGTGGCCTCAGACACTTAACACTTACTTCCTGGCTATGTGACCCTGGGCAAGTCACTTAAACCCAATTGCCTCAGCAAAACAAAACAAAACAAAAACAAAAAACAAAAAACAAAAAACCAGAACATAGGAATAAATGGAACTTACTTTAAAATGATAAGTAATATTTGTCTAAAAGTATCATCATGCAATTATAATGTGAATGAATTAAAAATCTCAATACAATCATGGGCGAAGCAAGGATGCCCATTATCACTTCTATTATTCAGTGTTCTACTGGAAATACTAGACATAGAAATAAAAGAAAAAGAAATGGAATGAGTTAAAATAGGCAATCAGGAACCAAAATTATCATATGCTCATGTGATATGATGGTATACTTAGAAAACCAATCAAAAATTAGTTTAAATTAACAATTTTAGCCAATTTGCAGAATATAAAATAAACCCACATAAATCATCAGGATTTCTATGTAAAATACTGAAGATTCCAGCAGAAATAAGTAAAAAGAGAAATTCCATTTAAAAAATAACTGCAGACAATATGAAATACTTGGGAGCCAACCTGCCAAGGCAAACCAAGGAGTTATATGAACATAATTACAAAAAAAGAGCATTTCATACAAATAAAGACCTATACAATTTGAGGAATATTAATTGCTCATGAGTAGGCTGAGCCAATATAATAAAAATTCTACCTAAATTACTCTATTTATTCAATGCTTACCTATCAAAATAACAAAAAGTTATTTTTAAATTGGAAAAGTCTGAAGAAAACTTATCTGAAAGAATGAAAGTTCAAGAATATCAAAGAAAATAATGGAAAAAAGGTGACAGAAACTAGGCATGGACTCACATTTAACATCACATACTAAGATAAAATCAAAATGGGTCCAAGATTTAGGCATAAAGAATGAAATCATAAATAAATTGGAGGAACATAGGATAGTTTACCTCTCAGACCTGTGGAGGAGGAAGGAATTTGTCTCCAAAGGAGAACTAGAGATCATTATTGGTCACAAAATAGAACATTTTGATTACATAAAATTAAAAAGCTTTTACACAAACAAAACTAATGCAAAAAAAGATTAGAAGGGAAGTAACAAATTGGGAAAACATTTTTACAGCTAAAGGTTCTGATAAAGGCCTCATCTCCAAAATATACAGAGAATTCACTTTAATTTATAAGAAATCAAACCATTTTCCAATTGATAAATGGTCAAAGGATATGAACAGACAATTTTCAGATGATGAAATTGAAACTATTTCCACTCATATGAAAGAGTGTTCCAAATCACTATTGATCAGAGAAATGCAAATTAAGACAACTCTGAGATACCACTACACACCTGTCAGATTGGCTAAGATGACAGGAACAAATAATGATGAATGTTGGAGGGGATGTGGGAAAACTGGGACACTGATACATTGTTGGTGGAGTTGTGAAAGAATCCAACCATTCTGGAGAGCAATCTGGAACTATGCCCAAAAAGTTATCAAACTGTGCATACTCTTTGATCCAGCAGTGCTACTACTGGGCTTATATCTGAAAGAAATACTGAGGAGGGGAAAGGGACCTGTGTGGGCCAAAATGTTTGGGGCAGCCCTTTTCATAGTGGCTAGAAACTGGAAAATGAATGGAATCCATCAATTGGAGAATGGTTGGGTAAATTGTGATATATGAATGTTATGGAATATTATTGTTCTGTAAGAAATGACCAACAGGAGGAATACAGAGAGGCTTGGAGAAACATCAACTGATGCTGAGTGAAACGAGCAGAACCAGGAGATCGCTGTACACTTCAACAACAATACTGTATGAGGATGTATTCTGATGGAAGTGGATATCTTCAACATAAAAGAAGATCTAATCCAATTCCAATTGATCAATGATGGACAGAATCAGCTACACAAAGAGAAGAAACACTGGGAAATGAGTGTAAACTGTGAGCATTTTTTTATTTTTCTTCCCAGATTATTTTTACCTTCTGAATCCAATTCTTCCTTTGCAACAACAACAATAACAAAATTTGGTTCTGCACATATATATTGTACCTGGGATATATTATAAGATATTTAATATGTATGGGAATGCCTGCTATCTAGGGGAGGGGGTGGAGGGAAGGAGGGGAAAAATTAGGAACAGAAAGGAGTACAAGGGATAATGTTGTAAAAAAAAATTACCTATTCATATGTGCTGTCAAAAAATGTTATAATTATAAAATTAATTTTATAAATTAAAAAAAGAAAAAATGTGAAGGAAAATAGCCTAGCTGAATCACATCTCAAAATGTCTTAGAAAGTGGTAATTATTACACAGCATTTGGGAGTTGAGAAATGGGGAGAAGATGGAACTGTCTGTGAACAGCTTCCATTGTTTTTCAGAGGAAGATAAAGCAAAATTCCCAACTGAGATAATGGGAGAAAGGGAATTAGGAGATAAAAAATTTTGAAAACTCCTTTGTGGTGAATGGGATAGTGACCCAAACAAAGAGGCATAAAAGGATCACCTAGCATCAGTAAGGAATTGGGTGAGATAATGCATTAAAAATTCACAAGGATTTAATCAGCTCATATGGTCAAATCATGAACAAGGGATATTGGCAGACACAAGTTTTACTGAAATCTCCTGAAGGGCTGAGAATCTTCCTTGGAGAGCACACATTTTCTCTCCCTCTCCCCTTCCCCCTCTCCCTATCCCTCTCTCCCTCTCTCCCTCTCTCCCTCTCTCCCTCTCTCCCTCTCTCCCTCTCTCCCTCTCTCCCTCTCCCCCTCTCCCCCTCTCCCCCTCTCCCTCCCCCTCTCCCTCCCCCTCTCCCTCCCCCTCTCCCTCCCCCTCTCCCTCCCCCTCTCCCTCCCCCTCTCTCTCCCCCTCTCCCTCCTCCTCTCCTCCTCTCCTCCTCTCCTCCTCTCCTCCTCTCCTCCTCTCTCTCTCTCTCTCTCTCTCTCTCATTCATTTATATTTTCTTTAAAGTGTGTTTTACCTTCTTGACCACTTGTCATTAAAGTTAGTTCACATAGTCTCATAACCATTATTTTACCAAACTGTATTCCATTATTTAAAAAGAGAAAACCAATGGAGGGAGAGTGGGACACAGAGAGAAAGGGACAAAGACAGAGATGAAGACAGAGAGAGGGAGGGAGGGACAGGGACAGGGAGAATTTAGGTGACAGAGACAGAGGGACAGCCAGAGAGAGACATAAAGACAGAGATAGAGAGACAGAGAAATGCAGAGAGACAGAAAGAAAAACAGAGAGAGTGAGAGACAGAGATTTTTTCAAACTTCCTGACGTGAGAGCTTGGAACAAAGCAAAGAAAAGGATTGATCGGGAGGAAAGAAACTTAGATCATGACCATTCTGGGTAATGAATGAACCATTCCAGCTGGGAAGCCTACAATGTTCTGGGATTCGTCTGAGAGATGAGTCCTTGACTATATTTCCTTCCCACTGTCTTCCCTGCACATAATTTAAACTGAAACCCATTCTCCTAAGGTGTCTGAGGGAGTGACATGGAAAGTCAGGCAGTGCAACCAAGGTACGGGTCAGTAAGGAGGGAGGACATGCCCCATTCATTTGACCTGCATGGCTCCAGTTGCCATCATCAACATGTATCACAGGAAGAGGATCTGAGATTATGAGCTTGAGGGGGGTCTTAAAGGCCCTTAACTTCATCCCCCCTTTTAGGGACTTGCTGAGGACAGAGGCAGGAAGTAGCAGAGCTGGGACTTGAATCCAGGTCCTCAGCGTTTCTTTCCATTCCACCTCCTTGCCATTTCATCGAATCTCTCTCAAAATAATAATCTCTAGCATCTGAAATTTCCAAAATGAAGACTCCTGCCCTGTCGAACTCCCTGCATGGATGTCCATGCCAGGGAAGGCTGCCGCCGCCCAGTTCCATTTACCAAGCCTCAGCTACTGCAGGGATTTCTCCAAAAGCCACTCCGCATTCTCGTGTTTCACTGCACACACAGGCATCTTGCTGCACACCCTAATTAAGGAAACGACCTTATTAAGTTTATCTCGGTTGAGCACAATGGGCTGCCTAACCTGTGCACGACCCAGCAATCACAGGGCCTAAAGCGGTCCTTCTCTCCCAAAGTTGAGAGGTTGGTGTAATTCAGTTCCCAATTAGGCGCCTGTTTGGCTCATTTGGGGTCATTTTCCATTCTCGGAGATTGGCTGTGCTTTGCATGCAGCCTATTAAACCTGGTAAAATTGAAAGAGAGGCTCCTGGGGTCATAAAGCATTCTGGGATCATGTGAGGCTTCAGGAAGCTCTCAGCCCAGCTCCTCCTGCCTCTTGCCATGCTGGTGCATTGTCGCTGCTGCTCTCTGCAAGACCATCACTCTTGACAATAGGCAATGAACAGTCTCCTACCCAAATACAAAGACATTAAGCCGGGAAAAGACACTGAACAACATCAAAGTGGGAGCATATTCAGGCAAATCAAGCTGAAAAGCAGAAAATGAGCCCAGTTTCAAGGTAAGTCATCAGGGCAGAAGAACACAGGGACCATCCAAATGCTCCCTTGGTGTTGGGGCTCCTCTCTCCAGAAAAGCAGCTATCTTTCCTCCAAGCACCTGATAGCCAGAGAGTCCCCAGGATAGGCAATGCCAGGGGGGCTTTCCTACGGGAGGGCAGGCTATGCCCTTCCCCCCATCAAAATGCCAGAACCCCGGGCCAGAAACAGCAGCTGGGAGAGAAGGTGAGGGGGCTGTCAGCCTCACTGAACTCTATTATCTGATTGGGAGCTAAAGCTTATGGGAAAGTCTAGGGCTGGACATGGGCAACAAAGGTCCATCTGATGCAAAGAGACCGTGTTTCTCAAGATTTTTGGGACCAGAGAAGGCTCTCTCATTTGGAGATGATTCTGCAAGTCTGTTTCCCATGAGACTGTGTGCCAACAGCCGCAGATGATTGTCTTGTGGGAAAAACCAGGCTTCCCCTGTGAGCTCAGCCTCGAGCTTGCCTGTTTTTTCAATATTTTAGGAATGGGAAATTAAGCTTATAAATTTCTTTCAGGGAATGTGGTGTTTCTGAGATGAAGCAGGGGATTAGGGAAAGAAAGGACAAGGTGGCTTTCGGAGTCTGAGAAGAGAATGGTGACAAAAGCGGGATCCTGGAGATCAGGTGGTGTTTTGTTTGTCTTTTTGGTACAATTGTTTATTTCTTGTTTAAAAAAATTTAAAGTCTGCATTTTCTTATTTGTCCTCTCCCCAATCCTATGGAAAAGCAGCAACAACAACGAAGACCTTGTAACATTACATACAGTCCAGGAAAGCAAATATCGACATTGACCACACTTCCCTTTCTTCCCTCAAAATGTGTCTCATTCTCCATATTTGGAACATTATTGTCTGATCAGGAAAAGGAAGAAGCATTTTTAAAGCAGTCAGGAGTGTAATGGATCGAGTTTTGGGGCTGGAGTCAGGAAATCCTAAGTGCACATTTGACCTAATACATTTACTGATTGTGTGATTATGGACAAGTCACTTAACCTCTCTGCCTCAGCTTTCTCAATTGTGGAATAAAAATAGCAATTTTTGCCAGAGTTGTGAGGATCAGATAAGATAGGATTTGCTTTAAAATGCTCAACACAGTGCCTGGAATATAGAAGGTTCCATATAAATATTTATTCCACCTCTGCTCTCCCCATCCAAAATGCTCCTAGGTTGAAACCTAATCCTTGGGAAGCCAGACTAAAGTAGAAAACAGATCACATAGGGAATATTCACAGACTAAGGAAGTCAAAGCAAAACCAATTCTAGCACCTGCCTGGCTAATCCTTCACCTCCTGCCTTTTCTTAAGCATAAGAAACCATGTGATGGAGGAGAAAAGATCATTTCCAAGCTTTCTCCTTGTCACAGCTTTAAGATGAAAAATGGAAAGGCTGAGAGGGAGAGAAGTATCTGTCCAACGTGCTGAACTCAAAGGGTTTTTAGAGAATCCAAGTTTCCTCGCTCTTCTTCCAGGCTCTTCCCACCCTGACAGGGAGCTCAGGAGCAAGTGCAAGAGCCAAGAACCCTGGTCCTCACAGAGCCTGCATTCTGTTTGTGTGGAATGAGAGCTAATGGGAGCCCCTCAAGGACAGAGGCTACTTAGACTTTGTCTTTACATTCTCCAAATCTGCCATGGTGCCCATCATTCAATTGAACTGATTGCAGTTGTGTCTCATTCTCCACACTCCATTTGGAGTTTTCTTACCAAAGAGGCTGGTGTTTTTCCATTTCCTTTTCCAGCTTATTTTGAAGGTGAAGAAAACTAGTGGAAAACAAGGAGAAAGAAAGAAAGATAGAGGGAGAGAGAGACAAAAAGAGAGAGAACAATAGATTCAGAGAGAGACAGAGAAAAACAAAGACAGAGAAGAGAAGAGAAGAGAAGAGAAGAGAAGAGAAGAGAAGAGAAGAGAAGAGAAGAGAAGAGAAGAGAAGAGAAGAGAAGAGAAGAGAAGGGGAGAGGGAAAAAGGGAAAGGGAGAGAGGGAGAAGAAAGGGAAGGGAAGAGGGAGGGGGAGGAGAAGAGGGAGGGGAAGGGGGAGGGGGAGGAGAAGAGGGAGGGGAAGGGGGAGGTGGAGGAGAAGAGGGAGGGGAAGGGGAAGAGAGCACACTGTAGCATGGCAGAAGTTTACAGAACATATATTTCCATTTGAGGAATAGGACGGTGTGACCCAGGAAAGGAGGCTGAGAGAGGCCAGGCAGCCAGGTAAGGAGACAATCAAGAGAGAATTGCATCACAGCAAGGGAAAAGAGTGTCCAGGAGGAACGTCCACAGATTGAAGCACTGACAAGTGGTGAAAAATGAGGCCTGAGAGGTTACCCAGTGAAAGTACCTCATTTCCACCTCTTTACACTATTTAATAGCTTCACAACTCTTTCCTTACCAACTCCACTCTTTCTTCCCTCCAATCCATTTCTCTTCATGTCAGAATAAAATGTCTCAAGGATATATCTGATATACCTGATATTGTCACAATTTGATTCAAGCACCCTCAGGGCTCCTTACTGATTTCTAAGTAAACTGGAAATTCTCCTGTTTTATATCCAAAGCCTTCCATGGTATAGTGGCTTTATTCCATATTATTACCCTTTAAACCCTATGCTCTATAGAATTAAATTATTCTCTTCCTACCAAATATTTTCTGCACTGCCCCATTTCTGTGTTTTTGCTTATTCTGTACTTTGTGCCTGAAATAACCTACCTACCCCCTCTATACATATTGAATTTTGACCCACACTTCAACACTCAGTTCATAAGTCATGTCTCCTATCCTCCAGCTGACTTGATGCCCCATCATTAATGATCTACTCTCAGGTTGTCACAGATACCATAATTGTTATAGTATTTTGGATTACAACATGTATTTGAGTCATGTACTATAATTTTTATTCCACCATCATGTCACCTCTCATTGAGGAGAGTGTGATACCGAAGAAAGTGATTCGACTATTTGAACACTATCCCCCATTCCCTCCCCCCCACATCAGTGATTAACACAGTATTCGGTACACAGGAAGTGTTTGCTAATATTTGTGGGGTTCTGTTCTAACTTGTCATATAGCTTGGGTAATTCAGGTACCATTCCATTAATCTGAAGATCCTGCCATTTACACAGAAACCCAGGTTTGTTTGACTAATAAAACTGGGATTATCTGGCTTTTAATGCTTTTTCAGAATGCTTCTCTCCATTTCCTTTGGGAAAGACTGTCAAATCTCTGATTTCTGCTTGCTCCCGTTATCTCCCTGTGCTACTCTCTGAGGAGACTTTCAGAGGAACTGAATCTTACCTATGCCCTTGTCACCTTCTTCCAAGACTGGTCATCTATCTTTGAAAGCAGTCATTCCTTTGGCTCAGGCTTCCAATCTGTTGGCCAAAGTAGGGATAGACATCCACTTCAATTAATCATGAAAGACTTCAACATTGTGTTCGACGCAAGCAAACCAAACACAAACAAATGAAAGTCAACAAAGCCAGGAGTTAATAAGTAGAATTTAATGCATTTGATAGTCATAAGGACTTTGGGTCACTGCCTAAAAGGTATGTGATGCCCCAGAAAAACGGTATATTGTAAACAGCTGAAACTCTTGAGTTAATGCACTGAGGTACAAACCATCGAGCACTTAAGGCTAATTAATGATTGGACAACACTCTATAAGAATATGCTTGGAAAATGGCCCTTCCCACTATCCTGTGCTGGCCCAATCGTTTGGTGTATACAGAGAATTGTGGGAGGGACCAGGGAGTGGAGTGGGACTAGCCAGGGTCACTTGTGGATGGGAGATGAAGAGATGAGGTCACGGAGATCCTATGTGTCCATTCCCCTTGACTTCTACTGCTAAAGACCATGAGTAAAGACTAAGGACTTTTGCTTACCCTGACTCCTGGCTGATTCTAAGGTACCCAGGGTGCTAATGTGGTCATCATAGTATATGATCCATTGAATGAAGAGAACTAACAGTGAGTACATATAAAAATAACAAGTTAGACTAGATCTAATCAGTCAAGTCAGAAAAACCTCCAAATGTGGCAGCTGGAGATTCCAGGCCCCTGAGGAAAAAAAAAACAGTCCTAGGAAGGACAGCAAGTATTGCTTCCTTCTCCTCCCACTCCAGAGTGACCATGTTACACAAAGAATATACAGTAGGAAACAGAATGTTTATGTGGGAGAAAAGGGAGAGCAGGCAAAATAGCTCCAGAAAAATGTTTTTTTAAAGTATCAAATTAAAGTGACCAGGTAAACTTTGAAAAACTCGAAGCCCCTTGAAATCAATTTAGAGCAAATGCCAATGTCCCTGACACAGCAACTCTTGGTTTTATTGTCTGCATCAGCAGTCAAGAGAAATACAGATGACCGACTGGCTTCCTTAAAGAAAAGCAGAGCCAAAGTTTCAAAGACCTGACCTTATAGCCAAGCAGATAGATACAGATATAGATACACACACACACACACACACACACACACACACACACACACATATATATATATAAATATATATATATATATATATATATATATATATATATATATATATATATATATATATATATATATATATATATATATATATATATATATATATATATATATATATACAAACACACACACACACACACACACACACACACCAAAGGGAAACTCCATGTAAGCATCAAAACGAAGGAAAAGACTTCTGGTAACCAAAATCCTTGAATTAACTAATGATTATTCAGCTTCCCTAAGTGAGTATTTCTACAATTTTGAAAAAAAAAAATTAAGTTCACCTTTCCTAGGGACGTTGTTACAGAAAAGAAATTGCTCCCAGTTTGGAGACATTGTTTGCGTAACAAACATCCGTGATGTAGCTGCTTAATGCTCTTTGGAAAAGCTAGTTTGAATCTGCCCAATAACAAAGAAAAGTACAGTTATTGGGGCTTATGAATTACAGTACTAGAAACCCTAGCCCCTCGTATTTTAATTCTAGAGCCTCAAGAGAGAAAAATAGTTTGCTCTCCTTCAGGGACCCAACATGCTAGCAACAGTAGGCATTAAGATGAATTAGCCAAGAGCTCCGTGTCACATCATCATGTGTATAGCTTTAGAGTTTGGGGTCAAACCAGTGCCTAAATTCCTTATTGGTTGCTTATTATGCAAAGACCTTCTTCTCATTTATTTGTTTTAAGTCATGGACTCTTCACAAAATATACAGAGTAATGAAGGAAGGCTAAAGTGATGATCACCAAGAACCCACCCCTATCAAGAGATCCCACAAACAACTGCCTCTCTACTCCAGCCTGATTCTCTGTTCTGCAGTCTGACATTGAGAATCCATCCACTATAAGGTGAGTAAGAGATCCCTACCACTCTACACTGGTTCTCAAGGGAACATCTTGCCTTATTATTCCATAAAAGTCTGTGCCAAGGAGCCCCAGCTGCTACCCTGACATTAGAGATGTAGGATGTAGGATGAATTCAGGCAAACTCTCAGCACATAGCCACTCACTTCTCTACCCTGTGAAACTTGCCAAAATGCATACAACTACTTTGGAAGGTAGGTCATACAAGTATTATAATCCTCATTTTACAGTCAATGAAGATGAATTTGATGAGCGGATATTGAACATCTGCTATTATCAAGGACTGATATTGGGGTCTATGATATAAAGACAAAAGAGCTTTTGTTCTACTAGAAAAGACACAAAGCTAGCAAGGCAATTTGCCTAGAATAGAGAGTGACTCAAAGAAGAGTAATGTGAACAAAGATTGGAAATACATGAACGATCCAGACTTTGGAAAGCTTTAAATGTCAGACTAAAGATTTTGTAACCTGTTTTGAAGGAAATGGGGAGCCACAGAGAACTTTTGAAAAGCATGTGTGCCTTTTTGTACAGATCTGAATATTTAGGCAGTTTGTATGCAGCTGTATGAAGATTTTTTACAAAGAAACAAGGGCATTCAGAGGATCAAACAATGAATAGCAAGAACTCAGCCCCAAAGCTGAGTCCTTTGTCTTTAAATCCATCATTCTTTCCAGTGTACTCTGTTGCTACTTCCCATTCTCAGGAACTGAGGAAGGAAGTACTTTCCACAAGGATAAAGGCAACTTATAACTTGTGGGTATCCTGGCCCCTTCAGAATACTGAAGCAAATGGATTGGATGTATGTCATTGGATCTGAATCAGCAAATCTAATTTCAAATGTCCTTCAGATGCTCCAATAGAGTATCTTGGCCCTCTCCTATTTGACTCCTAAAACTCCTTTTAGGGTTGACCATTGTGATCATAATTTCTATTTAAAAGACACTTTTGAACTTAGGGTTTTTGTGATCATAATTTCTATTTAAAAGACACTTTTGAACTTAGAAAATCCTAGAGAATCACTAAAAAAGTAGGAGAAATAACTTCAATAAAGTTGAAGGATATAAAATAACCCGACACAAATCATCAGTGTTTCAGCATATTATCAACAAAGTACAGCAGGGAGAGATAGAAAGACAAAATCCATTTAAATTAATAGCAGATGATATAAAGTACATGGAGTCTTTCTTTCAAGACAAATCCCAGAACTATATGAACATGATAACAAAACATTTTTTACACAAATAAAGTCAGATGTAAAAAATTTGTAGAAATATAATCAATCAATATAATAAAATGCAATTCTACTTAATTTACTTATTCACTATCATCTCTATCAAACTAACATTTTTTTATAAAGTTAGAAAAATAACAACAAAATTCATCTGAAAAAAAGGGATAAAAATATCAAGGGAATCAATGTGGAAAAATTGTGAAGGAAGGTAAGCCTAGAAATACCAGATTTCAAACATATAGCAAAAAGCTATCTGCTAATGGCTAAAAAATAGAGTGATGGATCAGTGAGATAGATTAGGTATAGTATGTAATAGCAAATGGCCATAATTATCTAGTGATCTAGTGATAGTGGATTTAATGATCCAATTTTGAGGGAAAAAACTCATTATTTCACAAACATTTGTGGAAAAATTAAACAATAACAGTTTAAGGATAAGATCTCATACCCACCTAAATGAGGTCAAAATGAGTATATAATTTAGATGTAAAAGATAATATTATAAATAAATTAGAAGAGCACAAAAAATTTACCATCATATCTGTAGATAAGGAAAGAAATTGTCACCATGTAAAAGATAGAGATCATTATAGGATGTAAAATGGATAATTTGATTACAATAAATTTAAAAAATATTTTGTTGAAACAAATCCAATGGAGCCATGATTATAAGAAAAGCAGGTAACTAATAGAAAACATTTACATCAAGTTTCTCGGATAAATGCCTCATTTCTCAAATACATGGAGAACTGAGTCAAATTTATAATAATACAAGTTTCTCTCCAATTGATAAATGGTCGGAAATCAGTCATATAAAAATTACCTAAACTATTACTGATAAAAGAAATGTAAATTAAAGAAATCAGGTAAAATTTGATACCTATGAAATTAGTTAACATGACAGAAAAGTAAACAACAAATGTTTAAGGGAATGTGCAAAAAAAAGGGACACTAATGGACCATTGGTAGAGTTGTAAACTGACCCAGTCATTTTGGAAAGCAATTTATAACTATGGCCACAGGACTGTAGAATTGAATAACCCTTGGACCCAAAAATACCATGACTAGGTCTGTGCCTAAAAGAGATGAAAAGAAAAGGAAATGACCCTATATGTCCAAAGAACTCTTTTTGTGTTGAGAAAGAATTGGAAATAAATGAGAAAAACCATCAACTCGGGAGCAGCTGAACTAGTTGTGGTTATGATTATGATGGGATATCACTGTGCTGTAATAAATGACCAAAATGATGGATTCAGAAAAAAACTTAGGAAAACTTATATAAACCCATGCAAAGTGAAGTGAGCAAAATAAGGAGAACACAGTAATATTGCACAATAATTAATTATAAATAATTTACCTATTCTGAGAAATACAATGATGCAAGACAATATTGAAAGAATTACAATAAAAAGTTCAATCCTCATCAAAAAAAAAAAAAAAAAAAAAACTACTAACTACTAATAGATTCTGAAGAGCAAAGCATACTTTTAAGAAATCTATTATTAGTTTTGTTACTTCTTTATTTGCTCATTTGTTTATTTATTTTAAACTTAAAAACAAAATAAGGGGGACACATTGCCATGTGCACAGAAGAACATAAGAATTTAAAATAAATAGCAATAAATTTCCATTTCAAATACTTTATATGTATATATAAAGATATATACATATATGTGTATAGTTTTCTTCTGTGTATTTTTTACTTCATGCTTTTCCCTTCTTTCTTCTCCCCTGCCCCAAAAAGGCTTCAATTAAACATGGCTATACAAGTGTGTGTATGAGTATGTGTATGTACTATATATAAATATATATATATGTATATGTATATATATACAATGCAATGTATATACATGCAGACAAATGTATACATAAATATACATATATATATATATATATATATATCCATAATCACATAGGCATATACCCACATGCATTCATATGCATCTATGGAAGATGACACTGTGCTTATTTGTTCTCTATTTTTCTCAAAGTGGATAAAACCTTTCTTCATAAGTCCAAGTCTTTTCATATTTTTCTGTCTCCATCAACTCATCATTTTCTATACTATAGTAATAGTCTGTCACCAATTATACTGTCAAGTCATTTTATATCATCTAAAACAATATTGCATACTACAGCCAACATATAGTATAGTTTTATTATTTTTTGCTTTTGATTAAATCGATTTTACCTTTAGCTTTGTCTGAGATCATGATTACTACCCTTTATCTTTTTTACATAACAAATTCTACTCCTGATCTTTATTTTGTCTGTGTATAACTTCTCTCTTCTATCCCTCCTGTCTCTTAATACTTCTTGTTGTTATTTGTCCTTCATGCCACTTTGTCCTGCTATTACTTAACCTACCCACCCTTCAAGGATTCTTCCCTTATCCCCTCTGCCCACAGTTTCTCCTTGACTTCTTGTTTCTTTCTGAATTTTGAAGACTTTTATAGCCATCGAGATATATATATATACCTACACATCTTATCCCATTTCTCAAAAATCCTTTCTTTAACCTCTCTCCCTCCTTATACCCTAATGCTCTTATTTCTTTCTAAATGTAAAATAATTTTATAACCTTCAAGGTGTGTGTGTGCACATACACATGTATTGTTTCCTTTTTAAACCATCCACCATGAAAACAGGGTTGCAGAACTAAGAGTCCTCCTCCCCCATCTAATTCCTCTATTTCCTACATGGTTTTGATTGTTAGAATTACATCATACTGAGGTCTACCCCAATCTTTCTTTTTTTTAACAGCTTAACATTTTTATTTATTTTTATAAATAAATTTATAATATATTACATAAATAAGATAATATAATATATTATGTATATGTATAAGATATATATAATAAATTTATATATCCAGTTACATGTAAAACCATTTTGTTATGCATGAACATCTCTTTTTTTACATATTTCCTTATGAATAATCTTCCAAGAGAAAAATAAGAATAAAATGAAAAAAAAACACAAAAATCTGGATGTCTGAATGGTGTTTTCCATCCAAAGTTAATTGGGATTGCCTTGGATCACTGAACTGCTGACAAGAACCAAGTCTGTAATAGTTGATTTAGCACAAACTTGCTAATAATGTGCTCAATGCTTTCTTGGTTCTGCTAGTTTTGCTCAGTAAATCTTTCCAGGCCTTTCTAACATCAGCTTATTCACCATTTGTAATAAAACAATTATATCCCAATTCTTTCATATACTATAATTTATTGTCATTTCCCAATTGTTGGGCATCTTTTCATTTTCTTATTCTTTGCCACCACAGAAAGATAGGCTATAAATATTTTGCACATAGGGGTTCTTTTCCATCTTTTACAATTTCTTTGGGATCTAGACCCAATACTGAGACTTTGATAACACTTTGGGAAGTTTCAAATTGCTCTCCAGAATGGTTGGATGATTCCACAACTCCATCAGGAATGTATTAGTGTCCCAGTTTTCTCACATTTTTCCAACATTTATCTTTATCTCTTCCTGTCACATTAGTCAATCTGAGATGAGAGGTGGTACCTCAGAGTTGTTTTAATTTGCATTTCTCTAATTAATAATGATTTAGAGCATTTTATATAATTATAAATGGCTTTAATTTCTTCATCTGAATATTTTCTGTTCATATCCATTGACCAATTTTCAATTGAAGTATTCTTATAAATTTGATACAGTTCTTTTAATATCTTAGAAATGAAGCCTTTATAAGAAATACTGGTTGCAATTCTCCCCTTCCAGATTTAAGCTTCCCTTCTAATCTTGGCTGTGTTCATTTTATTTGTGCAAAAACTTTTTAATTTAATGTGACCAAAGTTGTCCATTTTGTATTTCATAATGTTCTCTAGTTCTTTTTTGGCCATAAATTCCTCCCTTCTCCAAATATCTGATAGGCAAACTTTCCCTTGCTTCCTAATTTGCTTGTAGTATCTCCCTTTACATCTAAAAGTTGTATCTATTTTAACCTTAATTTGGTATGGGGTATGAAATGTGGGTCTATGCTGAGTTTCTAATATATTATTTTCTAGGTTTTTTTCAGCAATTTTTGTGAAATAGTGAGTCCTTATCCCAGAAGCTGGAGTTTGGGTGTTTATCAAATACTGCTGGTATTTGATACTAATATATATATATATATATATATATATATATATATATATATATATATATATATATATATATATATATACTATATTTATATACTACTACTGGTCTGCTGATCCTGGAGACTGTCCCATTGGTCTTCTTCAGTACAAGCCAAGACCAAGGGTCTCAGTTGCTGATCTGCTGTGATTAAAAGCCTCTGATTGACTTTTCCAGACACCATTTGAGTTGGCTTGAACATCCAGGGAGACTGACCTGTATTGAAATCCTTCTAATTTATCTTGAGCTTCAGAGTGGGTTCATTCCATCAGACTATGTTCTGAAGGTTTCACATGGTCTTTGAAGGAAGCTGGGAAAGCCCAAGCAGTTTCCTAGATTCATTGTACCACCTTGGAGCTCTTCTCTCTAATTTTTCTGTGAACTGTCCAATTATTAATGATAGTCTTAAATATCCAGTTTATATTTCCACATTTAAAACATAGCTTTTTCTTACCGAGTACCTTATATTTCTCTTGGAACTCATCAAATTTCCCATCAAATTTGGTTATTTTGTAACAAAATCCTGAAAGTCTGTCAATTTATTGAATGATCACTTTTAAAAATACACAATTATTTTTTAATTTTGCTGAATATGATATTTTCAGCCGCAAAACAAGTTATTTTGCTCTTTGATAGATGGTGTTCTCACACCTGCAGTCTTTTGATGTTATCACTGCTGCATCTTGTGTTTGTAGATCTGCCTTATTTTAGTTATTCTTGTCTTGTGCTTATAATATTTTCTCCTTGATTTGGGTGTTTTGAAATTTGGCTATAACGTTCCTATGCGTTTTTACTGTAGAATCTCTTTCAGGTGGTTATCAGTGGCTTTTATTTCTATTTTAATTTTCACCTCTCGTACTAATACTTCAGGACAATTTTCTTTATTTCTTGTATTATTGTATAAGATACTTTTTTGATCATAGCTTTCAGGCAATACTATGATCCTTATGTTTTCTCTTCTTGATCTGTTCTCCAGAGAAGCTGATTTTCTTATGAGATGTTTGTCATTCTCTTTGTTTTATTATTTCTTGGTCTCATAACTTCACTGGCTTCCTGTTGCCCAGTTCTAGTTTTCAAGGAGTCATTTTCTTTCGTAAGCTTTTGGATCTCCTTTTCCAGTTGATTGACTTTTTTTTTACTTGCTTTTCTTGGATTGTTTTTATTTTTAAAACTTTCCCCCCCCATCCATCTCATTTGATGTTTAAAGTTCTTTTGAGTTCTTCTATGAATTATTTTTGGGCAAATGACCATTTGATGTCACTCTTTGGAGTAGGAGTAGCTTCTTTAACTTCAGTATTAGTACCTTATTACTGTAACCACCTGTAGCCCTGGGATGGTGATGGAGGATGGTGCCTCTGGCCTCAGGTCCTCCTTCAGTTCTCCCCTCTGTCCTAGAACTGAAACTAAGAACTCTGGCCTCCTGTAAGTGCCCACAATGAGCAGCGTTCCCTCCCAATTGCTTCTGCACTCACTGGGAGTGAGCTGGCTCTTACTTACCCAAGGCCTAGTCTTGGCTGTGTCTCATCAGCAGAGAAGTTCTCAATCTTTCTCCACTCAGATTCCTGGCTTCCCCCACTGTCTGAGAGATGAAAATCCCTGTGGCTGGGGCACCTCCCAGCCTAACCAGCCCCAGGGATTGCTGCTTGCTGTTTCAGTGGAGCTAGCCTGGAGGTGTTTACACTTTATACAGGCCAAACCTTCATCCTTGGTTTTTCTTTGGCTCTTCTCTGGTTGTCCCAGGGGGACTACTATTCTGTCCCAACTGTTGTTGCTTCTCTACATTAATCCTGAAGCACAATGCTGTCTTATTTGGGGGACATCTGGAAGATTTAGAATGTTCTGATATACCCTGCCATTTCTCCCAAATTCTCTTTTTTGTGTTTTGTTTTGTTTTAGTCTGCATTTTCTTTTGCAACATGGTTAATATGGAAATGTTTTGCATGACTACATTTATAGAATCTATATCAAAGCACTCATCTTTCTCAAAGAGAGGTGGAGAAACGAAATTTGAAGGTCAGAAATTAAAAAATGAATTTTAAAAATCATTTTTGCATATTATTAAAGAAAAAAAAAATTTTAGTCTTTTGAAAGGCTGCCAGTTTTTCCAAGGCAGCATTCATAGAAACACTATCTTTTTTGTGTTCTGGGTTTTTTTTTCTTTTAAAAAGAAAAGTTTTCTCAATCATCTGGTAATGCTGCGAGTCATTTGTCATCGACACATCTGACACTCAAGGCCAGATGCTGTAGCTGTGCTTCTCTCCCTCTCCCTGTGATGTGCTTCAAGGAGGAACCACCAACATTTTAGAACCCAGTTTGTCTTGCTAAGCTGCTGTCAGTTTCCATGGAAACAGCAGCTCAGCCACTTAGGACAAGTAAGAATGCTGTTCATTGCAGCAGCTGGATCCTAGTTCTCATTTCGGTTCCTATTTCAACAAGAAAAAAACCCAGTTCTAGTTGAAGGCTGATATCCAAAGACTCGGAAGTGGCTTCTGTTAGACTCCCTTCAATCACAGGATCTGACCAAGGTTGATTCTTCCTAGGATTGGGAGGATTCAGACACGTGTGAAGCAAGGCTTTCAGTTCCCTCCCCCTTTGTTCAACCTCTAGGGTAATATTGGAAGCCCTCCCTAACAGAATCAAGGTGCCCTTCCCCAGGCAAGATGGCTCTGCCCCCCCCCCTTTTTTTTTTTTTTTTTTTTGGCTAGGGTGTAAAGGAAATTTGCTCTGTTCTTTATCAGATTAGAACTTCTACTTCCTTCTATCTTTTCTCTCCTTCCCCCCTCCCCATGATATTAAAATCCATGTGTTCTTCCCATGAGGGATACAGGCAATTTTCCCAAGACAGGGCCTGCCAGTCCATTCTCCAATGCATGCTTTTGACATTCAGCAGGGCAGATAGCAAAGCATCCCCTTCTTCTAAGTGTGTATACTTTGTATCATTGTCCACCCAGGAATACACTGTACAAGTTTTATCCAGTAGTGGAAGGACATCCTCTGAGGCTTATCCATTGTTCATGTGCTAAAAAGGAATGGGGGACTGTCCTGTGAACCTTGATTACCTGGCAAGCTGGGTCACCTCACTTTCTAGTCTTTCCTACCCTTAATGATGACTGCAAGATCACTTCTTCCACACAAATTGGCATTAACAACAACCTGCTATGTTCCACTTCAACCCACTACATTTTGTCCCCCCTGGATTATGGTTCTTTTATGTGTTTGAGCTCTAGAATTTGCAAGAATTCAATTTCTCAGGGAAAAAACTTTTAGGCCTCAGAGAGAGCAGAGACTGATTTTGCTATTGTATTATTAGTACCTAGAATACACTATGCACTGAATAAAAGTTCTTTATTCTTAATAAAAGTTAATAAAAACTTTATTTATTCTTAATAAAAATTAATAAAAACTTCTTTATTGATCAAGTGAGTGATGATAAAGAAGTCAACAAAAATATATCGATGAATTGTTGTTTACCATTATCTAAAGGAGATCCAGAAGAGGAGGGAAGAAACTAGAATTTGGAGAGGATGGAAAAGGCTTATGTTAGAAAATAAGATTTTATTTGGTTCTTAAAGGAAGCCAGGAAGATCATTAGGAGAAAGGCATAGGGGATGGCAGAAAAAAAAGCCAGGAACTGAGAGATGTAGTTTCTTATTCATGGAACAGCCACAAGGCCAGTGTCATTGAATCAAAGGTTAGGTGACAGGGAGTAAACTGTAAGAAGACTAGAAAGATAGGAAGGGGCAGATTGGGAAGGGCTTGGCATTTCAAATAGAGCATTCATTTTGTGTATGATCAGGCAGTAAGAGGAAGTCACTGGAATTTATTGAGTAGAAGAAAGAACTTGAGGAAAATCACTTGTCTGAAATGAAAAGTACACTGGAGTGTGGAGAGACTTGAGGCAAGCAGATCCACCAGGAAATATTACAATAATCCAGGAGTGAGATGAGTCCCTGTGCCAGAGTGTGGTTCAAAGGAGAGGAAGGGGTAGATGCAAGAGATAACATAAAGGTAAAATAGATTGGCCTTGACAGCACTTGATTATGGGGGTGAGAGATAGTGAGGAGTCCAAGTTGTGAGTTTAAGAAGCCAGAAACATGGTGGTGCCTTCTATAATGATAAGAAGGTTTGGAACAAGAAATGGAAAGTTTATGGGGAAAACTAATGGGGTCAATTTTGGACAAACTGAGGTTTGTCTCCTGGACATCCATTTTGAGGTGCAAGATTAAAGAAAAATCTGTGCATTTAAGAATCATCAATGAAATCCTCCTAAGGCCAGCAATTGCCAGGACTTTTCTTTTTGCTTTTCCCCTTAAAATGCCTTCTTCTAATCAAATAGACCAAAAAGGGATCATCAAGTGTTCCGTCTTGAAGACAAGAAAAGGGAAATGAAAGCAGGTGACAAGCAAAGTGCAAAATCCCTTAGAGAATTAGAGATTCTAAAGAGTTTGCCTTCTTTGGAACAAATCCATTTCACTGCATTTCCTCCTGAGAATAACTGCCTTATGTGTCACGCTAAGATTTGTGAAGCATTTTCCTTACAACCTTGTGAAGAGACTATTTTAACTTTATAGATTAAAGTGGTTTGCCCAGGGTCACGGAACTAGCAATTGGCTCAGCTTGATGTCAAACTCAAGTGCCAGATTCCAGGAGCCCAAAGTAGTTGTCTCAGTGATCTCCTCCCCATGTACAGGACATGCAATTTATTCCAACTTTGAGGAAGTAATAACTATAAGACAATCATTGTCCTGCTTTACAGAACGACTAGAACAGATTCATTGCCTGAATGTATTACTATTAGTTCAGTCACATAGAGGGTCAACATTTAGACCTTATTGAGACATAATAGAGCTCGAGTAAAGAGCTAATTAGCCTCTGCATTTCTCCCCATTGACCCAGTCTTTTAGCCAGATAACTTTAATCATTCCTGTGGCCTCTGTCTCTTCCCTTGGTCCAAATTCAATCCTGACCCGGCTTCTGCCCTTGTCATCGGCCAGTACCTTCAGCCACTAAAACAACACAGCTACAAAAGAAACAACAAGGAAGAGGCTGATCTGTCTTATTAGACTTCATGGGAGCATGGGTCCAGAGTTTGAAAAAACAGGTGCCATTGAGTCCAATATCCTCCTTTGGCTAAAGAGGAAAGAGAGGTATCTAACAGGGAAATGCTATCTCTTCTATGGATATAATGGACTCCCTTTTGAGATGCTTTCTTCTATGAATTGAGATTTCCAGGAAGGAAAAGCTACTACTTTCTTGAAAGCTCTCATTAGAGGGAAAGATTGTGAAGTTTGTTTTTACATCAAGCCTATATCTGCCTCTTTACAAATGCTTCCCTTTTTCATGATCCTTTGGGGGCCAAGGAGAATAAATCTAATCCCTCTTCTATGAGATTGACCTGTAATGCTTGAATATAGCCACATCATTACCCTGTCTCTTTTTTTCTCCTGGAAAACCTTCAGTTTATCCTCATGGAGTATATTTACATGGTCTTCTACTATCCCAGCTGCTTTCTTTGGATGATCTCTAGTTTATCAGTGTCTTTCCTAAACTATGTCATCATAAATTAAAGAAAGAACTCTAGAGAGAATGAAGAGATCTACTGGTCAGAATCTATCTTCTAAAACCTCTCTCAATGCAGCCTAATCTCATGTCACCCAGTTTATTCATAGGACATAGCTCAGTAAAGAGGATGCTAAATTTAATTCATTAAGAATTATATTTATATTATTAATTAATTATATATAATTATATGTTAGTTAAGAATTATATTAAGAAATTAAGAAGATATGAGTTAGGATCCTTCTTCCAGGTAGATCATAGCTGGGAAACTCTGGTCAAGCTTTGAATCATAACCTTTATCTGCTTCAGTTTTACATTTTTCTAAAATGAGGAAAATAATAGCACCGACTTTCAAGAATTGTAAGGATAAAAAGAGATGCCTGGTATAGTTTCCCAAACCTTAAATCTCTATGTAAATGTGAACTATTATCTATTATCATATCAAACTTGTAGTCCACCAATACTCAAAGATATATATATTTTTTTCTGATTAGCTAATACCTAGGCAAGGGACCCCAATTCTAACCTTATACTTCTGAACTTGACTTTTAAAAAGTCAGATGTACAGCATTGTATTTTTCTCCATCAAATTTCATTTTATTCCATGAAATGTATGCTTAGTACTAACTACAAAAGGCAGGGGTCAAGTACATATTTTCTCTATCTCTAATCACATCACTCTGCCCCAGTTATTTTTTTTCTACGGGCCTGTTTTTTTTTTTTTCAGACTAACTTCCCAATTCTCCACTTGCCAATTTTCAGTATTCACTAGAAGGGTTTGATGGAATTTATTCTAGCTTTGATGCCTTTGTTTTTCATCCAGCATATTCTTTTGAAGAAGGAATAGTTAATCCTGATTTTGTTCTCCTGTACACACTATCTACCCACCTTTCCATTTCTTTTCCTTATTTCCCAGAATGCTTTTTATTCCATACATGCTGAGATCAGGATACTGGAGAAAAAATTTCAATTTTTGAAATACACTTCAGGAAATCCAGGGAACTATCTAGTGAAGATTGAAACTTGACTTTGAATTCTAACTCTAGCATAAACCTTGATCAAACCATTTCACCCCTGCAAACCTTAGTTTCTCACTTTGTAAAATGACAGAACTCCTATCTAGGACAAACATTGAGTGACTGTGGAACTAATCTTGGACACAGCTTCTAATATGATGGATCTCAAGAAATCACTGTGACATGACATCAGGAGCCTCCAGGAACTCTGGAACACTTATGTAGATGAAAACAGAGTTGTTTTCAGAAAGTGGCTGAAGAATAAACATTTTGTAGTTGGGAAGCTGACTAAATCAATTGGCTATCTATTAAATCCATTAAGAGAGAGTAAGGAAATAATGGTTTCTAGGTCTCATCTTTTTACATGGGTATGTGTAAAGGGCTAGAACTGAGCAATGCACTTGGATAATGAAGCACGTGAGACTAATGGCCAATTGGACGGTTCCCTATTAACTTCTTTGAAGGTTGACCCTCCCCAGCTGTTCTGTGCTGACTTGATTGGTGGGACAAAGAGGGAGAAGTGACTTGTGTGGGAGGAGTAAGAGAAACTTGGGTGGTGGAACTCTCGCTCACTCGCACTCGTGACCTGGCGTTGGAGGCAACGGTAAAGATCGAGAATAAAGACGTTTAGTGATCCTGACTGCTGCTGATTTCTGGGAAGATAGAGTTCCGCAGGTATGAGTATTCACATACATCACTAACTAGACATTTGCCTATCTTGGAAGAGGCATGAGAAAGGGAACATGGCTATGCTGAGAATCAGGATGACGTGCCTCTGACATCCCATTTATTTGTCCTTTGGCAAACCAGGTGATCTCCCATAACCATTGGTAACTTTCAAAGATTAAAATGCAGAAAAGTCATTAGACTCCATTGGTGAAGGGAGTTTCTTGACAGGAGATCCCAATTCTTAAATCAGTCTCACTTAAAAAGAAAAGATATCTAGTAGAGGAGCAATTCTGGAAAGTGGCCTGGAATTAGACACAGGGTCAAATCTGTATTCTAGGTCTTCTATTTCTTGCTCTGCTACCAATGGGAATAAGAGTAGCTTCTCCAAGTCTATTTCCATATCTGTTAAATAGAGAAAAACACAATAGCAAAAGTTATCTCCAGGGCTTTCCTGAGGAAAATGCTTTCTGAACTCTAAGGCCCTAAGAAAATCAGAGTGGTTATTGTCAATATTAGCCGTGAGTCCAGGGCTAGACATAGACATGCTATAATTTAGAATAAATGAGTCACAGAATCTCAGTTAGAATAAAAATTAAAAGTACCTGTAAAGGACAAAAATGCCCTTTACAACACAGCAGAGAGGTGAATTAATGTATAAAGCATTGATTAAATGCTTACTGAATGCAAAGCACTCTGCCAGGCACTGGGGCCTAGAGAAATCCTACAGTTCCTACTCTAGAGAACATTCTAATGGGAGGGATAACCCAGGGAAGATTTCAGTTGCAAGTCCAACGGAACGTTTTCCTAGTACTTGGAGGGCAACCACAAAGCAGATGATAAGGCCTCTTCTTTCAGGGCATTTCCACTCATGTTGAATATTTTGAAAGGGCCAAAGGCTCTGATGGATGACACAGTTTTTGTTTCTGGGTCTTCAGTAGCTGGACTATGCCCCTGCAAGAGACATTCCCAAACTCCGTCTCCATAGAGCTGGCTTTCAAGATGCTTCTGGCAACTGGAATAAGTAGGGAAAGACCTACGAGATCTCTGGGCTACAACCAAGTGGAATCCCTTGCTCCTCTTCCCATGAAATGGAACTGTTTAGTAGATAGCTTGGTATCAATAATCACCTGCTTGTCAATGGTGACATCGAGGCTCTGAGGATATATATGTGTGTGTATGCATGTATGTATGTATATATGTACATGTGTGTATGTGTGTATATATACACATACATACATATATGTATACATATACATATATATTACCTGCTTGTCTCACACACACACACACACACTATGGAAACTGAATGTGGATCACAGCATAGCATTTTCACCTTTTTTTATTGTTTGCTTTCTTTTTTTCCCCTCTTGATCTGATTTTTCTTGCACACATGATCAATGTGGAAATATGTTTAAAAGGACTGCACTTGCTTAAGCTATGCTGAAACTTGCTGTCCAGAGAAGAGGGGAAGTCGGGAGAGAGAAAAAGCACAAGGTTTTGCAAGAGTAAATGTTGAAAACTATCCTTGCATGTATTTTGAAAATTAAAAAGCTATTATTATTATTTTTAAGTAAAAACAGTTTTTACTATGTCCTTTCTTAAATCCATCATCCAAAAAAGCTGCCAAAAATTGTCTTCCAAAAGCCTAAGTCTAACTATGTTTCTCTCCTGTTTTACAATCCTCAGTGGCTCCTCTTTTTCTTTTCTTTTTTTTTTCTTTTTTCTGAGGCTGGGGTTAATTGACTTGCCCAGGGTCACACAGCTAGGACGTGTTAAGTGTCTGAGACCAGATTTGAACTTGGGTCATCCTGAATTCAAGGCTGGTGCTCTCTCCACTGCGCCACTTAGCTGCCCCCAAGCTCCTCTTTTTCTCAGGGATAAAATGCAGACTCTTCACCTGGACATTAAATGGTCAATCTAGTTTTATTCCATTTTCCTTGGATTATTTCATACTATAGCCCTTCACACATTCCATGTCCCAGTCAACATGCTGTTCCCAGAAGTCTGAGCCCCATCTCTCATCTCATTAACTTGGAAGGGCTGTACTTAATAGTTAGAATCTTCACTCTTCTAAGCCTTGCCTTTCACAGTCTCTAACATTCATCTTTCAGTTCATCTTTCCTCTTTTATGGGAAATCTTCCCTGAGAATCTTTCTCCAATATGAGCCACAAAATAAACTCAGAAAGATTTTTAGAATGCTTTTTAGACAGCCTAGTGACTGTCTCACCAAAAGCAAACATTCTGATTGCCTCCCTCAGACCTGACATCTTCACCAAAAGGGCTTCCTCAAATCTTGCATTTTCTCAGAGTGGACTATATCTTCTTTCTTTTCAGCTTCTCCCATACTAACCTCCATGGTACCCTTACAAAAATACACTTTAGGAAGTTGTACTTAGAGTTGTACTACTTGTAGTTTTAAAAACATAAATAATGATTGGAAAATAAAAACAGCATCCAAAATTTTCCTCACTCTTATTGAAAATCTTCAATTCCAAGGTTGAAAACAATGGAGATCCATTTACATGATTCAGGTCTGATTAGCAATCAGAATCCTGGTGCTGTTTTGATTAAAGGAACAAACATATGAAAGGTTTTGAAATTTGTAACTCTTCAAGGGCTCCTGGATTTGACCCACGTTTCTGTTTGCTAACATTTTTCCAAGTCTAATCGAATGGCAGATATATCTACACTATTCACCCTCCTGAATAATTTAGGAGACATATCTTTCCTGAGATCATTTAAAATCATATTAAGAAGTTAAAGTTTTTAAGTCAATTCTAGCTACCTAAAATGGAAATAAATGCTGAGGTCTAGAAATAAAACTTTATACATGAAAACAGTCCACTATTCAGCCAGGCTTCACTGACATCCTTGGTGAATAGAATATAGTAAGAATTATTTGAATATGTCAGTAAATTTGAAGGTCAAGAGAAATCAAGATGGCACCACTGAGTATGGGTCAATTGGCATTAATGATGATGGCTCACATGAGCAGGTTACTTATGCCATGTTCATTCAACTTATTCTCAAGAACCAGAGGGAAAAAACCAATAAGAGCTTGGTAGCCACCTTAACTCCAGAGCCACTCCATGACTTACATTCTCTGAATCACCTTTCTTGAGTGGATCAACAAGGCAATGGCTTCCCTCTTCTAAATGCTAATGTCTAATGGCCAAGTTGGATGGGTGACAGAGTCTCTCACCCTGCCATTTACATTGGGATATTTTCAGAAGCAACCATAGGCAATTTGATTAAGTTTCCATAACTACATTGAGAGATTCAAGATGAAGAACACCATGATAATTAGAGAAAAAGTTGGATATTTGCCTTCAACCCCAAAATTCCAGGAGAAAGACTGATGAAAGCAGTTGAGACAATTGCCTGTGAGTCATCATGAATCTACACTGAAATGTACCATAAATATACATGACATGGCCTCTTCATCCAATATGGATGGAGGTCGGCCCAAACTGAACATACTATACCAGGAACTGAGGTTGGACATATGAGCAAACAGAAGAACAATGCTTAACACTGTGGAAACATACTGTGTCGAAAGATGCTCCCAACAAGTTGGTTATTGTGCTTCATTACCAAAAAGGACTAAGGTGACATCATTATGTTAGAGTCAAGTCACAATGTGATTGAGTCCCAATCACATTGCCCAACGTCTTATGGGGTTGGAATGTTCTCTCTATATATACATATACAGATATAAAGAGTCCATGTCAGCATCTGGGGCCGATTCTCTGAATTTGAGGATCTTGCATTTCTTTTGAACTATTTCCATTTTGTTTTGATTATAGAGCATAGCACCTTCTCTGATGAAGGCACACCAAGCTTACGATCCTGTGCTAGTATCTCCCAAGTAGCGCAATCAGTTGCAAAGTTCTTAAGAGAGAGTTGAGAATATCTTTGTATTTTTTTTCTGACCATCACGCGAGTTCTCCATAAAAGTCTTTTAGTCAAGTGTGCATTTTTAATTTGAACAATTTAGCCAGACCAATGAGTTGCACTCTATGCAGGGGAGTTTGAATGTTTGTTCAAGAAAGGACTCGAGTATAGAAAGACTTTGAACTGTTACTGTCAGCATTAATCTGAATAAAATCCTGCATCTCTCTAAGCTTCACCTTTACTTTGCTTTTGATAGAATGAAGCATTGCCTGCTTAGACATGCACGATCTATCCTGTTGCTGCACTCCCATGGAGTTCTTGTTTTTCCATTTTGCAGCTTCTGAATTTCCCCACAATTTTTATCAAACCAGTCTTAGGTTCGTGAGCATCTGACTCTGATGAGCAAATGGAGAACTATACACCAAATCTCTGAAAGCCACCTGTTCCTTTCTTTTTCTGCTCTACTATTGCCAACTGTATGTTGGCTCAACTTTCCCTCCAAGTTAACAATAAACTGTTTTCACTCAGAAAAACATTCTAATCTGTTGACATTAATTCTTTTCCTACTCATTTTGCCATGGTGCCACCATTTCTGTTGAATGTGAGTATTTGGCATGCAGAGGCTAAGTTTTGGATCAGTGCAGTGCTGTGTCCCCATTGCCTTCATCACTCTGAAATCCTGAAAAGGTTCTTTTCCTTACAATCACATGGTCTATTAAATGGCAGTGTTTACTGTGAGCATGAATCCATGATGTTTTATTGCATTTAGATAAATGAAAGGCATTGTTGGTGATAAGAAAATCATGAGATCTACACATATTTAATACTTAGTGAGCCTTGCTATTGCTATTTCCAATTCAATTCCTCCCAGAAGACTTCATTCCATGTTTGGTCATCTGAGCTTACTTAGCATTAAAGTCACCCAGAATGAGAAGCTTTTCCTCTTTGGACATATGTATGATGAGATCTCCATGTCTTCCTAATTTTTTTTTCTTTGACCTCATCAGGGTTCATCATGGTGGAACTTAGCCATTGATGATAATGGCAGGGGATTTTCCTGCAAGTGGTAATTGTATTGTTATAAGCCTGTCATTTACTCCTTTTGGTTGGCACACAAGCTTGCTGACTCGATGAGTTTTGAATGCAAAAGATATACCAGCTTCATGGTGCTCCCCTTCACTGTGGCCACTCCAGAAAAATAGACACCCAACCCTGACTTCAGAAAGCTGGTTTCCATTGCCAGCCTTATCAGGGCTGCTGAATTGGATGTGATATCTGCAGAGTTTTCTCATAAAACTCTGTTCATTTTTCAGGTCTACTGGATTTTGTGTTGTGCATAGGTGTGTACACATTTCATGTACCAATGGTGAATGGAATCATCTTTGCAGAATTGTTTTTCCTACTTTTTTTGCATTTCAACCATAGAGTTGGATCCCCACTTGCCATGGTCATCAGACCAGGCTTGGGTAAGCAGACAGTTTGTAGGGCACCTTTTCTATATCACTACATGACCAGGGGCTGCTGAATCCCACTGCTGCCTCCAGTAAGAAGATGACCCTATGGCCTGGATCATAGGTGTGGAGAATTATAACTACAGCTCCCAATGTGTCCATGTCTATTGCTTCATCCCAGAACTTTCAGATAGGTAGAAGTGGTAAAATGGTATGAATGAGATTTTTTTGCTATTTGTGTAAATTGGATTGAAGTGAGATGAAATTGCCTCCTCACTCTCTTCCAGACTCATCACAGTCCAATGGCAGGAGAGAATCAAGAACACTGATGATGGCTCAAGATGAGCATCTTCCATTCTAACCAGGCTCTAAATATTCCACTGTGCCCTCTTTAGCTGTCTTCATGGCTACTGGAACAGATTGTTCCCATCTGCCCATTCCACCAGGACAAGGTTTCACATACTTGGAACTCACCAATGGTTCTGAAACCTTTCAGTTACCCTTAACTTGGTCTAGCGCATGTACCAAAAACAATATTAGCTGTGCCCACTGCACATACTATGGAATCTTAGAGCCACATCTTGGTGAGAAGTGGATAAGGTGAAGCCCAAAGATGGAAAGCAGTCCTAAAAAGGGCTGGCAGCCCTCACACCAGAGGCCTTCCCTGACTGTACCCTGTTACTCTGACAAGTAAACCAGGAAGAAAAGAATGGCGTCATGATTCCTAGAATTATAGTCTCAGAAGAAAAACATTATGTGAATACAAAAAACTTCCCTATTAGTAAACTCAGAAAAAGAAATTCTGCAGTGATGTATTTTTTTAAATTGACTTTAAGAACTCTGATGAATGTAAAGGTCAATCGGGACTCCAAAAAAGCAGGGCTGTCTGCTTCCCACCTCTTGGAAGAAAGATAGAAGACTAGAAGAATAAGACAGTTTTAAATGTAACCAATTCCTAGATTTGTTTTGCTTGATACTGCTTCTTTCTTCAAATGACAGTTTTTAATTTTCATCTATTTATTTGAAAAGGAGGAGAGGGACTAGTAATAGTGATGATAAATGCAAAAAAAAAAAAGAAACATTAAAGAAAAGACACACTTTAGGAAGCATATGTTTAAATGCAAAGAAAAGAACCCAAGCAATTTGAATGGACATGCAGATCAAAAAGACGTGTTTGAAACCAATTTGTTGAATTTATGATGACATTTCAATAGCCAAATCAAATCCAATGATCTTTGCTTAGTTCTCACCTTTCTTGATCTGCTTACAGTGATTATCCATCACTCTCTTCTCCTGGATATCTCCTTCTCTTTAGTGGTGGTGGTTTTTAATGGCATTGTTTCCTCTGGATAGTTCTCTTATTTGTCATACTGCTTCTTCTTAATCTGATTTTCTAGATTTCCTTCAAGAATCATGGCCACTAATCATGGATGTTCCACCGAGCTCCTTTTGTATTATTTTTCTTTTCTTTTTTTCTTTTTTTCCTTGTTCTTTAATTTTTTTTTTTTTTTGCAGAGGCAATTGAGGTTAAGTGACTCACCCAGGGTCACACAGCTAGGAAGTGTTAGTGTCTGAGGCCAAATTTGAACTTGGATCCTCCTGACTTCAGGGCTGGTGCTCCATCCACTGTGCCACCTCGCTGCCCCCTTTTTGTATTATTTTTCTCTTCAGCTCTTATGGATTTAATTATCATCTCTATTCTGATGATTTTCAAGTTGACTCTTCTAGCCTGGATCTTTCTCCTAACTTTAATCTCACATCTCCAATTGTCCATAGAACACATCAAATGGAATGTATTATAATTTCTTCAACTGAACATGTCCAAAATCAAACTCATTATCTTTTCCCCTAATGTCCTCCCCTTTTTCAAACTTTCCCATTACTATTGATGGTAGCCCCATGCTCCTAGTGTCTCCAAACTCACAATCTAAGAGTCGTTCTTATCTCTTCACTTCTCACCCCACCCCCATTCCAGTCTGTTTCCAAGACCTGCTCATTGCCTTTCTCTTAGACTAGAAGCCCATGGGTTGGACTCCCTGAAACGTCTCTTCCTACTACAATCAATCTCTCACCTATCTATCAAAATGACCTTCCCTCAGGGCAGCGAGGTGGCACAGTAAATAAAGCCTAGAGTTGGAGAGACCCGAGTTCAAAGCCAGACTCAGATGTTTAATAGCCTATGGCCCTGTATAAGTCATTGAACCTGTTTGCCTCAGTTTCTTCATCTGTAAAGTGTGGATAGTAGTAGATTATTGTAAAGTTCAAATGAGATAGTAAGTATAAAGGATTTAGCAGTGTGCTCGGCACATAGTAGGTACTATATAAATGTTAGTTATTATTCTTAGTAATGCTATTATTATTATTTCTAAAGCACATTTGACCAAAATGCCTATTCTACTTAATAAATTGTAGTGTTTTCCTATCACCTCCAAATTCAAACATAACATTTTCTTTTTTCTATTCAAAGCCCTTCATACCATTTCCCAAAAAAGCACACAATTTATATAAAGACTTCTGATTTCATATGCAATGCCTCTTTTTTATTGTTCTGTGTGTATGGAAATGGTCATGTTTGTGAAGTTTTTCAAATGCACAATAATCACTATGAACAAAAGCAGAGCAACAAAAGCAAAACTACTTGTGAGCCATGTGAATACCTGGCCCTCATTTGCCCTCACCCCCAGTACTCCACTAGCTTCCTAATTACTCTCATGGCATCCAGCCTCTCTTTTTCAGTCTACCTTCCACAAACTTCATAAATCCATTTTCCAGAATCAGAATTTAACTGGGTCCCAGCTCTGCTGCAGTAACTTCAATAACTTCCCGATGCCTGTAGGATAAAGCACAAACTTCTCATAATTAACATCTGCAGATTGGCTCCCACCTATCCTTCCAAGCTAATTGAATATGATTTTTCATCCTTTATTCTAAATTTGGACCAAAGCACTGGTCTCAGTGCGTACCATTCCACATCCTTCCTCTTAGCTTTGTGTATCCTGTACCTGAGAATGGCTCTCAAGCCCATTCTTGTCTTTGCTATCTACTATTACCATTTTAAGTCCAATCTATTATTATATTACCTAGAGCAGAATACTAACTTATCAAAAGGTCTCTGACTCCAATCTGTTCCTTTCCTAGGTTGTCTTGAATATCAGCTCCAAATTAATTAACCTAAAAATATTTTTTCAATGGGTCAAAATTATTCAAAACCATCCCTTTTTTGCCAACACAGGCATCAAATATGATTCTGTCTTTTCAAAATTATTTTTCCTATTACTCAACATCACCCTGAAACTTATTAAAACCGTGCTGTTATTGAAGACCCATTATTTATCGAATCCCCCATAGTTTTGTTTATTCCATGGCCCTCCATATTAATCAGAGGTCAGAAGCCATCACGGCTGTCATTCTGAAGGATTAATGGGGGTGGATGAAGCATGAGAAAGGGCCAGAATGGTGCTTTCTTGCAGGAAAGAAGCAGGACTAACATATTAAAGGAGCCAAGGTCAGGATCTGGGATAAAGGTCATAGATCAAAAGTCTGAGAGGTAGAAAGCTGAGTTTAGAGCACAAAAAGCATGAAAAAAGATGAGCAAAGTGAGAGGAATAGAATGAAAAGTTAAGTTTATGCTAACAATACTAAGACCCTCTATGTTTGGTCTAAGAGTTCTTTCTATTTTTTATGGGCCTCTCTAGTGTTTTGTCCCCCTTCATACACATGGGACCTCCCTTTAATTTTGGTTCGCCTGTTGCTTGGGCAACATCAGACATCCACATGGACCAGCCTCCTCTTCTCCTGTGTCTGCCCATGCCCTGTGAACCTTTCATGGCCCAATTCAAGAAAACCGACCTTCTGTGAAAGCTACTTAGATAATGTTTATGAAGAATAGAAACATCTTTCTCAAACTTCCTTTCAATGGAAAAAATCTAAACCAAGGATTTCTATTTCTATTAAGTATCACTTCCTTAGTTTGGGTCCAAATATTCTAATTTGTTAAAACTTTGTTATATTAACCAGATCTTTTTGTATATATTAAAAGCTTACTTGACCTGAATATCATTTGCTCCTCAGTTAAATAGATGAGTAATCCAGCTCATCTTTCATGATCCTTTGTCCATGTGCTGACTTCCAAACAAGGAGGGCTGTGACCATGAACTGGAGGTTTGCTTCTTTTAGTTTTCATATTAAAACATTTCATTTTTCCTAAGAATTCAAGCAGTTGGAGCTTTTCTTTTATCATTTATCATAAATGCGATTTGAACAACAAAACAATTTTCCAGCTGTTCATTGATTTAAATGTTTTACAACTCATATCTGAGTATATGATTTATGACATAGAAGTCAAGACATCCAGTAAACAAGCCCTACCACATGATTCATCAGCTGACCCAGAGTGCGTCCTGGGGATGCTTTGGAAATCTATGGCCAAAAAAATCACATTCTATCAAAGGAGTTGACATCGTGGGAGTAGTCCTTTAGCTGTCTCTGACATACAAGTCATAACTCTTTTCCTTTTATTAGAACTAGTTACTAAATCAAAACACAGATCCTCCTGCCATCATTTATATTCTCTCCCCAAATAGTTTATTTATAGAGTTTCATTTACATGCCTTGCATATGATAGGCAATTGGGATTCTAGTTCACCTTTGAAAATAGAGTTATAGAGTAAATGGGAGAAGTTATAGAATTCTCCAAAATTTGTAATGGAGGCGATATGGCTTTCATATTGACATGTTTTCTTTTAAAGGATGGGATAATTTTAACAATATTTTAACAAGTATTGCCTTGTTATGATACATTATAATTATTTTTTTTCTTTTAAACCTTATTATCATCATAATTGCATACACACTGAAGCTGTTGTTACTATTCTAAAGGTATGTTTTCATCATCATACAGCATCTCGAGAGGATATAGACATGGGTTCCCATTTAAACCTGATGCAAAACAAATAGTTCTGATGTATTGTGTTTGGTACGTTCATGTTTGTGAAGATGCTGTTTCTCCAAGTAAGGCACAGCTGGATATTTTATCAATAGTGGTCCACACCAGGAGGAGGAATAAGTAGCCTAGGGCTTTGCATGAAGCAAGTGCTTCACAAATGATTCATTCATAGCAGGTTCAGCCTTAGCTTCCTGCCTTAGATAGAACAAGGCCCCAGAAAAATCTAAGCAGTTCTAAGTGTAGAACACTTCATAAATGACAGAAGAAGGCAGCCAAAAGATGAAGCAGAAAGTAGTTCAAAAGAAGATGGCTATACACTAGTATTCTGGAATAATGAACCAAAATTCACAATTCTTGAGACTTATTTTTTGATGCTGACTCTGTGTCCAGTTTCCAGTAAGGAAGAAAAAGTTGGGAATTTTTGAAGAACTATTTAGCTTTAATTGGACCTCACCAGCAAATGTAGATTTGAAAAAGAAGTATGCAAAAAAAAAATGAAAGGTAGAAAAATGATTATAAAAAGATGACAAAGTCCTGTAACATTAATGATAGGAATAGTAAGCCTCAAAAACAGGGAGTCTGTCTAAGAAAGCTCTGAACAACAGAAAGGTCTTTTTTCTTTTTAAAGTCATATTGTGAGAAAAATAGGAACACATAAGGGATGAAAATGATGCTAGGGTAGATGGGATGATTATTACTGGTCTTAAAAAAAAACCTAGCTGTCTAAAGTTTTTTTCTTTCTTGGTTTGTTTTATTTGGATTTTTTCTGCAAAGGAGAATAACTTTTACACTAGAAAGGATAGAATAATAACAGCTGAAAATTGATAATTAATATAAGAAAGGATATGGTGAGAAAGTACTGAATGGCTATTGATGAATTCAAGTCTCTTCACCCAGCTAAAAATCTTACCGGAAAATAACTATAAGGGACCTTTGAAAGATCTTGGAAATTAGGAGAGGCCCAAAATGATTGCATAAGGTCAAATCTTGTCTTATTTTTTAAAAAATATAACTAAAGTAAGAGGATGGGAGAGAATAGTCTTCAGACTCTAGGACAATGAGTTTGACTTCTACTCCTAGAAAATTCCATGGCAGACTATCAAAGAGATGGTTGCTACCCATCTAGAAAGAGAACCAATAGAACAAAGAAGCCAGCTTTGTTTCATCAGAAACAGGCCATGTAAATTAGCCTTATTTCTTAAGTGCAAAACTGCATTGAATGCAGAGAATCTGTCCATACAATTTACTTAGAAGTTAACAAAGCTTTTGATTAAGTACTTTATGATATCTCTATAAAAATGACAGAGAGATACAAATAAATTAGTAAGACAATCAAATAGATTTAGAACTAATGAAACAGATCAACTAAAAATTAGTCATTAATGGACCAATGTCAAAATAACAGGAGATCTCCAATGGTGTGCCACAAGATCTGTGTTTGTCAAACATTTTATCATTCCCTTGAATGAAGGCACATTACATTCAGGTTACAGAAGGAGAGATAGCAAAAGAGAACATCGGATCCAAAAGGGTAATGATAGACTAAAACATTGGGCTGAGATTCAGTAGGGGTAAAAATAAGATCTTACATTTGAGAACTGAAAACCAGATTCATAAGTAGTAGATAAACTAGGCGTAGTTATCAATTGTTCCGAAAATGGGGGAGAAGGTTAATGCTCCAGAAGCTCAATATAAATCAACAGTGCATCCAGAGAAGCTAAGGATATTGTGCTCATTGAAAAGGGGTCAAGCTAAAAAGACTAAGGACGTGACTAACTCATTATCCTTTGCCCTTGGCAAAGCTTATGTTCACTTCTGGGCACAAGAATTTAAGGAAGACATTAGAAAACTGGGCCATGTCCAAAAGAAGGCTTTCAAATAGTCCAGGGAGGTGAGTTCATGATAAAAGAACAAGTGCTGTAACTGAGGGGGATGTTTAGCTTAAAGAAAAGAAGACTCAGGGGGAAATGATAGCTGCTTTCAAGTTTTTGAAAAGAATTCCCATGGAAAAAGGATGAGATTTACTCTGCATAGCTCCAGAAAAAATGAATGGAAATTGGAAAAAAAAGACCAATTTAATTGAGGGGAGGGGAATAAAATTAAATACAAAAAATTTTCTGAAAGTAAGAAATTTTCCAAAATTTGAATGAGTAGTTTTGAAAAGTTGTGGGTTTTTTCTTCTTGGAGATATTTAAACAGAAGTTTGACAACTTTTTTGTCCAGGTTGCTACTGTGAGGGATGTGACAGGTATGTTCCAATTGTCAAATTTCCTGATTCTGTGTTTCTTTGAAGTGTAGCAATTGAGGAGAGGAGAAGAGAGAAGAGAATTGATTTCTTTTCACAAAGATCTCCCCACCATCCCTTTATCTGTCAAGATGAACTAAAATGCTGGTTCTTTTCTATGTATACACTTATCTCAGTGGCTGGTACACAGTAGGTTCTCTTTAAATGCTTATTTTTCTCCCACCTTCCACTAATTCTTCCATCTATTTGCTTCTACAACTTTCCTTTGCTTTTGTGAAGTTTACCAGTCCCCACAGACATAAAACTCTTATATATCTTTTTCCATAACTCTCACTACCCCCAAGTGACAAAAAAAAGGCTTACTCAGGAGACAAAGGTCACTTCTCCTTGAGAGCTCCATGAGTTGAGTTGAGTGAACTCCTACCAACTCCAACAAATACTCTATATATCTAAGACCAATTAAAATTTCATAAAACACTTGATAAATTCCAGGAAGATCCACAACCACCCAAGGAGCAGAGCTGCCACTCTTTGCCCTGTGTCTGCATTGCTAAGAGAAAGTTGCTTACAGTAAGAATTGCTAGACTACTACATGTTTAAGTAGACTAGACTGGACCAGACTGGATTGAATAGGATGGGATAGAATATCTGCAATGGAATCAATAATTGCTGAAATTTACTAGTGCCTTGGATGATCAAAAATAACGTTTGAGCCACCTGGAATAACCCACTGTCACCAACCCTTTTTCCCAGCCTGTCAGGTATAATCATACAAAGGATAAATGGCAATCTACATCTTAAAATGATCAAAGGGGAGAAGAATTTTATGTGCCATAGTGTCTATAATATCTGGGCAAGCTCTCTGGAGGATCTTGTAACCAGCCTTGATCTTAGTGGAGAAGTGAAGGAGGGATGAGAGCCACCAGAAGGGTTAAAGATGGAGTGTCTATTCCATTAAATGCCCTGGTATGATTTCATCATTACAGCACACTAAGTATGTGTGAACTAGAGAAACATTACCTCATCATGCTAAGTACTAAGTACGTGTGAACTAGAGAACCATCCATTACACTGAGTTAACACCTCATTGTAAGTATCTTTGCTTCAAGTATACTTTGCCAGAGTTCTAGTCTTCTCATTATAAAAACAAAAAGAAAGTAAGGTACAGAGAGGGTCTTGAAAGCTGATTTTTACATAGCTGATAAAATTGGATTTTGTAAAATTTCACACCATAGCAAGACCGAGGAACATAAACATTCAAACAACAAATCAGGCCAATAGCTTGTCAAGTTCATAGCTTTATTCTGATAATAGAAAAAAATAGCATGCATTACACTATAACACACACACACACACACACACACACACACACACACACACACACACACACATCATAAATTCCATCCTACTCTCTGCTTTGAAAAGGAGAATTTCCTTTTATTTGTCCTCACCCAGACATTAAGAAACTTCAGTGGACTAACTCTGGATCTAGATCTATGTGCCTTATTTGTGTATGATGCTAGATTCTATGGGCATATCTTTTTTTAATAAAACTTTTTATTTTCAAAAAATATATAAAGAATTTTCAGCATTCACCTTTGCAAAATTTTGCGTTCCAAAATTTTCTCGCCCTTTCCCCCCCACCCCTCCCCTAGACAGTAAAGAATCCAATATTTGTGAAATGTGAGCAATTCTACTATATGTATTTACACATTTATCATGATGGCACAAGAAAAATCAGATCAAAAAAGGAAATAACAAATAGCAAGCAAATAACAAAAAAGGTGCAATATCATATTGGAATCCATATTCAATCCCCCTGCTCCTCATTCTGAATACAGATGGCTCTCTCCATCACAAATCTATTGAAACTGGTCTGATTATCTCATTCTTGAAGAGTCTTGTCCATCAGAGTCGATCATCACATAATCTTGCTGTTGCCTTGTACAATGGTTCTACTCCCTTTACTTAGTATCAGTTCTTGTAGGTCCTCCAGGCCTTTCTGAAATCATCCTGCTGGTCATTTCTTACAGAACAACAATATTCCATAACATTCATAGATCATAACATATTCAGCCATTCCCCAACTAATGGGCATCCACCCATTTTCCAGTTCCACTACAAAGAGCTGTAACATTTTTCCCATGTGGTTCCTTTACCTTTTTTATGATCTCTTTGGGATACAGACCCCTGGCTCCTATCTTCACAGCTTCCAACGGCACTTCTCAGGACAGTCTCTCAGTTGGAACCAAGCAGCCACATGCTACTTCTGAGTTCTAATTCAGCAGTCCTAGCTATTCCCAGGTGGATCTTTTTTTTTCAGCACCCTCATGCCAAAAACTGGTTCTCTTATTCATTAGCATGACTGTTTACTTGGGGTTAGCTTGTGTTTTCTTGGTTAGCTTGCAGAATCCTGAGCTCATCTGTCACAATAGATGAAATCCTCACTCACTGAACATTTGAATCTATGCTTATTTGTCAATATTTCCAAAGACCAAGGTACAAACGCAAAGAGATAAAAAACCCTAAAACCAGTGAAGATGAGCATCAAACAATAGGTCCGTATAATAGCTTTTCTGTATGTACTTTGAACAAAGCAAAAAAAAAAGTTAACAAAATATTAATAATATTAATAATTTTATGCCTGTACCAGTGTTCGAACATCGGTGCTTATCCCAGGCTCAGTGCCATTCATTTCTCTAATCTGATTTCCACCTTATACTCTAATAAGGGAGAAAAATACCCCTCAACTAGCCCATCTGCAACTCCCTCTTTTATTCTCACATCAGTTTAAATTCACATTTTAATTATGTACAGGGCTTTCTTATGGGATGCTTTTGACTAGAAATATGTATCTCATTTTATTTGATGTTATTCAATTGACCCAAACACAAAGGCATTCTTCTTAAATACTGAATGCTCATGTACCTTTTTAATTAAACCTTAAAAAGCTCTTAATTAAAACCATAAATCACAGGCAGCAATTTCTCTCTAAATTGTCTTGCAGAGCCTGCATATTTGTCCTTCCTGCCTTCCTATTGACCCGAGAGGTAACAAAATGGCAAAGATGTCTTTCACACTTAACTGATACCATCCACGTTGGACGGTAATCCCGCTTGGAATAAGGGAATGTTTTATGCATTCCCAAAGTCCATTGTTTCCATCTAGCCCAGGTATATGGGCCTAGTCATGTGCGGTACAAGTTGTTTAGAAATGATTTAGAGCATAATATAATTGCAAGAGACATCAACTGTGCTTATGAAGTAATAACTGAAGAGAAAGCTGCTAGCCTGGATCCCAGACTCAGAGGTCACAGAAATGTTGACATCCTTGAGCCAAATCAAAGAAAAGGGCATATAATTGGCATAAAGAATAGCTTTAAAAATGGATTCACAAGTCTCCAATCTTCATATTCCAAAAAACCTGGTTAGGCAACACTTTTTAAATGAGATCTTGGAATCATAGTGGAACACAAGCTCAATAAGAAATTTAATGGATATATACTTCAACAACAATACTATATGATGATCAATTCTGATGGACGTGGCCCTCTCCAACACTGAGATGAACCAAATCAGCCCCAATAGAGCAGTCATGAACTGAACCAGCTACACCCAGCGAAAGAACTCTGGGAGATGACTATGAACCGCTACATAGAATTCCCAATCCCTCTTTTTGTCCACCTGCATTTTGGATTTCCTTCACAGGCTAATTGTACACTATTCCAAAGTCTGATTCTTTTTGTACAGCAAAATAACTGTTTGGACATGTGTACATATATTGTATTTAATTTATACTTTAACATGTTTAACATGTATTGGTCAACCTGCCAACTCGGGGAAGGGGCAGGGAGAAGGAGGGGAAAAATTGGAACAAAAGATTTGACAATTGTCAGTGCTGTAAAATTACCCATGCATATATCTGGTAAATAAAAACTATAATTAAAAAAAGAAATTTAATGGAATCTTCTTCTTCATTATAAGACACACAGTTTCCAGGAAAGAGGAGGAAATACTCAAGCCTACAATTCTCTGACTCGGTTACAGTACTTCTAAAGGATTCTGTTCCATTCCAAGTATCACATTTTAGGTTGAATATTGAAAAGCTGAAAGACATTCAGAAGAGGCCAGGGAGAATAAATTATTATAATATCATGGTAACATGAGGATATTAAGCCAGAGAAGATTTGAGAGAGATAAGCTAGGTGTATTCAGAACTACCCCGAGGAAGAGGAATCCAAGTTAAATTCATAGGCATTTATTAAGACTTTACGATGTTGTTGTTTCAAAGTTTTTCTGCTTGACTGCAGAGGGTAGAATGAGGAGAAATGACTATAAATTGCAAGTAAGCAAATTTAGGTTATGGGATAAGAAAATACTTCTTGCAAATTAGGAACATTCAAAAATGGAAAGTTTAAGCTTGAAAAGCGGCAACTCTCCTCTCCCTGGAAATCAAGCGGAGGCTTGTTAGGGACATTGAAGAGAATTATTTTTCTGCAGGTATGATTTGAATTTCAAGAGATGTGCCCTCTCATTTAGATTTCATTATTCTGTATTCCCTTATCTTTCTCCCATTTTAGATCAAACTTTCTTTCCAATTTCACTGCTATTGTTTCCTTATAATTTTATCATGAGATATGGCTAGCGAGTCCCAATTGATTATTCTTCCTTCATGAGGCATGTACTATTTGTTTAAATTTCATAATTGTTTATATTTTCAAGAAAAAGGAGAAAGAGAAGAGGAAGGAGAAGCAAAGAAAAAGGAACTTTATAAAAGTAGCAAGAAAGCTGGGCTAATCCGCATAGAATTGTAGAGTATACTTGTCATAGCTCGGTCTCTTAATAACTGCAGGACTTTAGAAAGGTCACTAAACTTCCCCAAGATTCTTTCCTCATCTAAAAAGAGTGTGAAATAAGGCTTATATAAGTTAGAGGTTGGGGAAAAGGATCCTAAGGTAGCTGTGGAGCATTTTGGAATCTCTTAGGCACCAGAGAAATGTCAGGTGACCCCTCCTTTTCTTTCCTCCACGAAACCACCATCACCATCATCATCATTGTACTGGGCTGCTGTCAATGTTGATTTTATGACACTTTAGTAAAAACCAGTACTCTGAAGATACTGATTAATTTTCAAGGCTGGTGTTCTGAATCAGTCATTTTTAAGGTTTTAGAAAGCAAAGGCTAAGAGGATGCCTTGACCCTGCTATTGAATGATGATGGTGTCCATCCCTCCTTCATCTTAAGTCTCATAAGCCAGGCTTTTTGTGTATTTCCAGGGTCCTATATTATGAGAATTTTTCTTTATCTGTTTGTCTTTTTTGGAAGTGTGACACATTACGGAAATGCACAGAACTGAGCTGGGCTTGACTGAGAGCGTGCACGTTAAATGATGGATCATCAGACTATGATAAGATGGGAATTGGGCCCTGCCACCATTCAGTAGGCACTTTGATTTATGATAGACCACTCTTTTATTGATTTAAGGAATTTTAAAATAACTTTGAGACACAGAGAATAAGAGAAAACAATGCTATGGCAGCGAATTCAAAGAAAAAGGAAATGGAAAATGCTCTATATTAAAATTGTGTTGTCCCACACAGTGGGATGAGGAAGGTTTCCACACAAGCATGTGGGTTTCTTATGTACATGTTGCTCTACTTACATGAAGATAATCAGGAGAGTCTTTCCTGATAAGCTCTAGTTGGAGTGTTATCAATGGAGCAGAAGAATATGCCAGATACCTCCCAATGGCTCCATGAGTAAATTGTGGTATATGAAGGTTATGGAATACTATTGCTCTGTAAGAAATGACCAGCAGGAGGAATACAGAGAGGCTTGGAGAGACTTACATCAGCTGATGCTGAGTGAAATGAGCAGAACCAGAAGATCGCTGTACACTTCAATGTTGTATGAGGATGTATTCTGATGGAAGTGGATATCTTCAACATAGAGAAGAGCTAATCCAATTCCAATTGATCAATGATGGACAGAATCAGCTACATCCAGAGAAGGAACACTGGGAAATGAGGGTAAACTCTTTGCATTTTTTGTTTTTCTCCCCGGGTTATTCTTACCTTCTGAATCCAATCTTCCTTTGCAACAACAACAACAACAACAACAATAACAACAACAAAATTCAATTCTGCACATATATATTGTACCTAGGATATACTATTACATTTAATATGTATGGGAATGCCTGCCATCTAGGGGAGGGGGTGGAGGGAAGGAGGGGAAAAATTTGGAACAGAAGGGAGTACAAGGGATAATGTTGTAAAAAAATTACCTATGAATATGTACTGTCAAAAAATGTTATAATTATAAAAATTAATTAAAAAAAAAAAGAAAGAAAACTGGTACCTACCTATAACGCCCTGGGCCTTGGCCTTGAGTCCGTGGTTGCCTAGCTTCCTGATATTTCTTTTTTGATGAATATCAATCTCAACCTGTCTATTTCTAGGCTTGAAATCTTGTAACTCCTGGACTCAGGTGCTGAACGTCCAGCAGGTGAAGCCAGGAACAATATGTAAGAGGAGAAGATGATCACAAAAAGGAGGAGCCCATGTAACAGGAAACATGGCCTCTGAATGAGGCTCAGACAATACAGATATGGGAGGGGATAGCGGGACACTACTTGCAAGTTCCATTAAATGTTTCATGCTTTTAAAGTTTAAGTAGCATCCTCTTGGGAAAGCATATAGGAGTGCTGGTTTACTGTTTCAGATTAGTCAATGTGCATGTTCTCTTCTCCCCAGTGGGTCCCAGCTATGGCTTCACTTGGACTTGGTTTGCTTCTGTGGAATCTTGATCCCAAAGAAAAATTTGGGGAGGAAAAAAGATGGACTCTAATTTTGTTTTTTAATTTAATTTAATTTAAGGCAATTGGGTTAAGTGACTTGCCCAGGATCACACAGCTAAGAAGTATTGTGTCAGACCAAATTTGAACTCAGGTCCTCCTGACTTCAGGGCTGGTGCTTTATCCACACCACCAACTAGCTGCCCTTGAACTCCAATTCTGGACATGTTGAGTGAAAGATGCTGATTAGATGGAACTGTCCATTTTGGTGGTACTGAAACGGAAATGAGCTGAGAAGACATGTCTGCCCGACATCACATTTTTTTTTTCTGTGCACATTAATGCTTTTCTTGTATTAACAGATTTCTTAAGGGCATGACCTGTATTGGCTTAGAATGTGTAGCTCTGGATGCAGCTACAGGGATTAGTAGCTAAGTAGGTGATTAATGAATGCTTCTTCAATTGAATCGGATCGAAGGGAAAAGAGATATGTCAACACCACATATATGTCAGTGGGAAAAATGCTACAACTTTTCCTTTCCCCTAAAAAATACAGTTTTTCAAGCAGAAGCTTTCCTAGGCTTGAAGAATGTGGAAAACAACAGAAGACACTGACAATGTAACAGCATGGTGTTGCTCAGAGCTCACCTGCCACTTCTAGAGCAGAAAAGGGATCGCCAAGGTTTCAAGAATTTTTGTTAATTCATGTATGATTGTGATGAAAATCAGATCTCTCACCCTCATCTCCCAGCCGGGTTGCACCTTGGAGGTATTTCAGAAAAGAACACTCCTTTGCTCCCTAGAATAATGTTTTCTTTTCCCCCTCAGAACAACTCCCCCCCCCAATTTTTTTCATCAACTTAGATGGGATTTTATTCACTGATAAGAATACCAAGTTTCCCACCTCGAGTTTCTGACAAATCTTGGTTGTTAATAACTTTCATCTATTTCAATGAACATTTTGGGATTTCATCTTATGGTAACAGGAAAGACAGAACTCTGCCAGGCAGAAGACCTAGGTTTCCCTCTGTTACTCTCTGACTGTATGACAATGGGCAGGCTGTTCTATCTAGCAGAGTCTCAGTTTTCACTTCTGCCAAATGAGGAAACTCAGTTATATGATCTCTAAAGTCGCTTCAAACACTGAAATTCTAGGCTTCTGAATCCTTGGCCCAAATCTTTTTATGCAACTTTTAGAGAAAATAGCTAAAAATAGAGAGGGTCTTTCTGCACAGTGACTGAAGACAGATGACACTCAGCAACTGCACCTATTTGTTCTTGTGTTAGGATTATCTCTGGATCCAAATTTTCCACCACATCTTAAGCCTTTGGGTAACACTAACCTTCAACTTTTATTTTTTAATAAACATTTTATTTCTTCCAATAACACGTAAACCATATTTAACATTTGTTTTTTTAAAATTTTTGAGTTCTAAATTTTCTCCATCCCTCACCTCCCCTCTGCCTGAGATGGCAAACAATTTGATAAAAGTTATACATGTTTAGTCATGCAAAACCTATTTCTATATTAGTCATATTGTAAAAGAAAAGGCAGATGAAGAAAACAAGAAAAAAGAAGAAAAAGAATCCCTCAATCAGTGCTTTTTCTGGAAGTGGATAGCACTTTGGATCATCAGCCCTTCATGTCTTAGCTTATTGTATTGCTGAGAATAGCAGAGCCATTTACAGCTGCTCGACATTCAATGTTGTTATTATAAACAGAATTGACCTGGTTCTGCTCATTTCACTTGGCATTGTTTTTCTGTAATTACCTTTATTTTTAACCTCTCTGAACTGTATCTGACTTTGAATTCTATAGGTATTGAACAACTCTTATTCTCTTTGTAAGTGGACACGCAAGTACTCATATATATCCTACAGCAAAAGAATGACTTTGAAAGCCTGCTATCAAAATCTGGGAGGTAGGGAAAGCCTGCTAGACTGATGCTTTCCAAGCAACACCCCCTTCTCAGAGGTGCGTTCTAGAGAAAAGTTGTAAAAGAGGTATGTGATGCATGGGGTGCCCTTTAAGTGTCTTTACAAACTAATCGTCTTTTTTCCTTGTTAATTTTGAAGAGGCTGAACTTATAGAAAGCTTCAATCACACACATCCCTATTTCCCATCAAGTTTGGACGATTTGAATATAACTAAGCAATTCAATTTTGGCTTGGGTAACTTACATCAGACTCTTTTTATGATGACATGTGAATCATTTTGTTCTTAGAGCCTTAGTTCCCTTCTTTGTATTTGCTCTTTAGGAATCTTTTTTCCTGCATAATATTGCATCAATCAACAGATTGCACCATTTGTATAGCTTAGTAGAAGGTTTAAGTTACAGTGATGAAAATTCCTGGTGTTGAAGCTCCCTAAACTTAGCTACTTTGGTCCTTGGATGAAAGTCATTCTGTCCATTAGCAGACCAGAACTTTGTAAACTTTATAATTTGCTAGAATATGCTACAGCTGGGACTCTATTAGAATGATGTTGGAGAGAAAGAAATATTTCTCAAAAGAAAACTGAAAATTATTGGCAAGTACAATAAAAAATGCTCTAACATAAATAACAGCTAGGGACATCACAATAAATGTCTTCAAGTTTTAATTTACACTAATCAAAATGACAATAATTCAAAGAGACGGGTGTAGTCAATGTCGGATGGCTTGTGAAGAGTCAAACACTTAACATTGGTGGTGGAGTTAGGAATTGGTACAATGACACTGGGAAGCAATTTAGGAGCAATGTAGCCAAAGGTCAGGAACTTCCATACTTTCTAAACCAGAACTTGCACTGCCAGACACATACATCCAAAAAGTTTGGGGCAAAAAGAAAATCATTGTATCTTGAAAGTAGTAATAGTGGAGCTTTTGGTAGTAGCAAAGAATAGGAAACAAAATGGATGCTTATCAATTGGGGAGTATCTAAAAACATGTAGAATATAAAGGGAATGGAAAGTTATTGTGGCCCAAAGTTTTATTTTTTAAGGTAAACACTTCTTTCATTTTTTGGTGAAGGAATGGGGACAGTGTGTCCATGAAAGACTAGCTGCTCAATTATTTATAACAAAAGATAAAACTCAGTGGGGGAATCTTGGTCCCAGGAGACTGGGACAGCTTCACTATCCTTTCCCAAGTAAATATCACGCTTTTCAGAAGTGTCAATGGAGATCAGAGATTTTCTGGTCCTCAAGGATAGAGAGTGTCTGACTGAAACCTTCTTTAGTGCAGAGAAGCAACTGATAATTTGCAGTTACAGGCTAGCCTCAGTGTCTATCTGGGGGGTTACTCTTCCAAATATTTTGACTCAAATGATCCCTTAGTTTATTCAAAAAAAATCAATGAGTATAGTAAACGTGCAATGGCAGGCAATGGGATATATGGACCAAGGACTAGCTCTGGGGTCAGGAGATCTCCATTCCAATCCTATCACAGATATTGACAGAACCTTCATTTGCTCATCTGTTAAAGTACGTGACACACACATATTACCCGCCTGACGGGGCTGTTGAGGGAAAAACACTGTGCAAATCTCAAAGGGCCAGAGAACTATGGGAACTATGGGAACTATGGGAAATTTCTGTTTTTAACAATTAAATTGCTGGAGGTCTCAGGAAAGTGGTTTGTCTGAGGGGCCATCAACTCTGGATAAGTGTGGACAATGTGTCTCAGAAATATGTCCCTTTGCTCTAAATTTGAGGACAGATTTAAGACAGTGGGCAAAAGCAAGCACTGCCTTCATTTAGGGTTTATCTCCCTTGGGGTGCTGCACAGTTTGTGCACAAAGTAGACATTTAACTAGGCAGCTAGGTGCAGGAGAATGTCACATTTGGAGTCAAGAATACCTCAGTTCAAATCTGACCTCAGACACTTATTAACTGTGTAAACCTGGGCAAGTCATTGTCTGTTTCCTCATCTGTAAAGTGAACTGAACATGGCAAAACAATCTAATATTATTGCCAAGAAAACGCCAAATTTTGGTCACAAAAAGACTTTGGGTCACTCAGACTTGACTGAACAATAATAAAAAGCAATTAATACATATTATTGTGAGTGAAATGGAATTGAATGGATGGATGCAGTCTGTATAGAAAATTTAGGAAGTTCGTAGTTAAATCTCATTGACCAGATACAGAACTTGATATTTAAGGGATACATACTCATTTATGTATATTTTACATATAAATAAATGTGTACATACATAACTACATGTGTATACAACAGACATTAACACACACACACACATATACATATATATATATATATATATACAGAACTTGATACTTAAGGGTTACATCCTCATTCATGTATATTTTACATATAAATACATGTGTATAAATATAACTACATGTGTATACAACATATACACACACACATATATATATACACACACAGAACTTGATACTTTAGGGTTATATACTCATTTATGTATATTTTACATATAAATACATATGTATAGATATAACTACATGTGTATATATACACACACACATATATATATATACATAGAACTTGATACTCATTTATGTATATTTTACATATAAATGCATGTGTATAGATATAACTACATGTGTATACAACACATATACACATGTATATTTGTCTCAGAAGGTAAGGAAAAGCATTAAAATATGTTATAAAGATTATGAGATTCACAGTAAGAATTCTGCTTATAGTCTCCACCTGCTTCAACATTCATCACTTAATGTCTTCTTGATGAATTGGGGATGGAAAAAATATTACAGAAGAAATGTCTGATCAAGGCCTCCTGTGATAGTTGTGCCCCCTCTTGTTCTCGTGATTGCTTGTTCCCATTCTTGGCAGGGATACATAAGGCAATTTGACAACATTCAACAGACTTAACAGAACACACCTTTTGCTCATGGAAATTTTGATGGAGTGGAAATGCTGATACTTGACTCCTTGCAGATAGCGGTTCTCAGTTCACTGTGATTTGCAGACTGCCTGCAGTGTGGGGGGCGAAGGTGTTTCCCCTCCAACATTTCCAGCTTTGTTGAGAGTTGATTGCTTCACTAAGTTGGAAACAGTACTATCTCTTGCCCTGCAAATCCCCCAGTGAATTCCAAGCCATCAGGCAGATCACCCAAGGAGAGGGTCATCACTGTGGCTTTATCTTTCTCTGAATGTTCAGGTTATAACTGGGAAGCTTTCCAAGACCTTTTGGGTGCACATCCAGGCAAGGGAAACAGCTTTGTTTTCTCACAACCCGGATTGCTCGCTTTCTAGTTAATTCTTTTCCTGCATCTTCATTTCTATTTTCTATATGGCTTTCTTCCAAAGCCATTGTTACCCTAACTCCTGCAGCCCCAGGAGTCACATGGAATGAGCAAAAGGCCAGGATGCCTTGACCAAGATGAGGCATTGGTCTCTGCTAAGCAAGAGGGCAGGACAGGTACATGAGGCTGCGAGATCCAAGGATAAGGCATCAGGGCCTCTTGATTGCTGCTTATGACCCCTGAGATTCTGGCCCAAAAGTAAAGTAAGCTATTCACAATCCTTTCCTTGCTTCAGATCTCATGATCTCTTCGTCCATCAGCTGGTTTTGTCCAGAATCCCTCAGGACCTGTGGTACATCCTGGGAAACGACTGCTAACTCAGCTTCAACTTTTTGTATCATTAACTTTCTTTTTAAGACAGAGGAAGGTAGTAGAAAAGAATTGAGACTGGATAAGGAAGTCCTGTGGTACAGACCCAGCTTTTCCACCAGATTGCTTCTTAAGCTATCAGACAAGTCCATGAGGAGCAAGAGAAGAAAAGAATCACAGTAGTTACAGAGTAGACATTGAAATCATATTTTATACTTCCACCTCTATGTGTACGCATTCATATATGTAGTTCCAAATGGGCTTATAGGTTCTATTTTTACACAAGCATGCCTGTTGAAAATATTTCGAGGACTACTGTGTCTATATGTAACTTTGACAGCATTGTTTCTTTGTACTTTAAAATCCAGGAATGAGAGAATAACTAGTGACCTGACCCAATGTAGGAACTTTACCTAATGGCTGGAGACTCATTGATAATTTTTATGGCAGGATCTCAGCCCGTGGATTGGGGATGTAGCAACTAGGTAGCAAAGTGGGGACCACACATTTAACACTGTAAATGATCTGCTTTTGAATCCTGCCAAGGCCAGTTTCTAGCTGTGATCCTGGGAAAGTGATTTACCTTAGTTCACCTTCCCTGTACGTAAAATTAGAATATAATAGCATGTACTTTTCAGGTTGTTGTGAATATCAAATGAGATGATTTCTGCAAAGTGCATTGTAAACCTGTAAACAGTTCCAATAGGTATGACTATTGCACCATTCTTTCTCTTTTACAAAGAATCTCTTTTATATTTTGTACAAGACATAATTTATCTTCTTTATGGATTATGTTTTGTTTTGTCAGGAAAGATCTAATTGTCAGATCAAGAATATTCTTGCCATGAGATATCTGATCTTAATCTCATTTCTCTGAAACCTTCCTCAAGGCTTCTCATTTCCACATATTGTTGAACCTTCATCTCAGTTTATTCAGATTTCACAGAGCGTGGAGAAGTTGATCACCTCCAATAAGTTAGAGGGTTTAGGAAATATTTACATTACACATTTTTTTTTGCTAATGCAATCAGGGGTGGTGACTTGCCCAGGGTCACACAGCTAGGAAGTGTTAAGTATCTCAGGACACATTTGAAATCAGGTCCTCCTGACTTCAGGGCTGGTTCTCTATCCACTGTGCTGACTAGCGGCTCCCCCATATCTTTTATAAGTAAAATATTTTATATTGGTAATAGACACAAATATTTATATGCAAATGTATATAGAGAGAGCGACATACATATGTAAGTATGTATATGAATAAATCATTGCTCTTAATGTATAATTTGTTGAAGAATATAAAGATTTCAAAAGATAAATAAAAGACAAGCACAGCAAACACTAATAATAGAAATACAAATTAAAACAACTTTCATAGTTTTATAGATTTAAAGCTTGAAGGTACTTTGGAGGTAATATAACCTGATTATCTTACTTTTCAGATAAAGAAACTGAGGCTTGAGAATGTAGCGAGCTGTCGTCTCCAGAAGCTGCCGGATCGCTCTCTGGGAAGAGATCTGCTGTGTCTACTCAAATCTCTCAGACAGATTCTTCTTCCTGTAGTGAACCGTTGTCTCCAGGCAGTTGCTGTTAACTCTTGTCCAGAGAAGCGACTTCCCTTCCTGCAGAGAGCTGCGTCAAGCCAGATGTAGTGCAGAGTCTTCTCCTTGAATCCTGGCTCTGAATCTCCTCCAGCTCTTATCCTTCTCCAGGCAGACTGACTTTCCAGGCCTACTGTTGTCTCTTTTATCCTCCCAGAGAATGGGCGTGGTATAATGCAAGGGCTTCTGGGAAGAAGCACTTCAGCCAATGAGCTTGCTCCTTCTATCAAGTCAACCTGAGTTCTCACCTTGTAATTGTCCAGACAACCTGAATTCTCACCTTGTCACTGTCCAGACAACCTGAGTCCTCACCTAGTAATCCTAACATGAGAAGTTAACAATCTTTCCTAAGATAAATAGTAAATGAGAGAGAGTTTTTCCTCATATCCAGAAAACAGGCAAAAAAAAAAAGGTGAAAATCATCAATGTTGGAAGATCTATGTAAAATAGGCATACTAATAAATTGAGAGTTTCAATTAAAATATATTTAATTGGAGGTATGATGGACAGAATAATGAAAGGTTTAAAAATAGTTAAAAATAGTTATGTGTCATAGTCATCAAAATACCATATTATTAGAACTTTGTAATAAACATCCTATATAATCCATCATTGCTATGTTACATTGTTCAGTGATTTCAGTCATATTCAACTCTTTGTTACTTCATTAAGGGCTTTTTTGGCAGAAGTACTAGAGTACTTTGCCAGGTCCTTTTCTAGCTTATCTTACAGATGAGGAACAAAAGCAAACACGGTTAAGTGACTTCCCTACAGACACACAGCAAGTAAATGTCTGATGCCAGATTTGAACTTAGGAAGATGAGTTTTTCTAACTTCAGGAAAGGCACACTCTCCATGAACTACCTAGTCACCTTTTGTTATCTGTTAAGTGTATGTATGTGCATATAAATGTGTGTATAAATACACACATAAATGTATGTGTGTGTATATATGAATGTCATGTTTTATTTCATGTTTAAGATCAGTTTGTATATTAAGTAAAAAAAAAAAAAAAAACTAAATCCACTAATTAGCTGGACATTGTCTAAAAGACAATAACCAGGATGAGGCAAGGTCTTGAATCCTTCATAATATGATGATTGCTTAGTTATCTTAGAGAAAATAAGAAGAGAGGAGATATAATCATTGTGTTCAAGCATGTGAAAAGCTCTTAAAAATGGCAGATAAGATTTGTTCTAATAGAATGATTTGGTCCCATGGAAAAGTTGTATAGAGACCAATTTTTTTATTAATTTTTATAATTATAACATTTTTGACAGTACATATGCACAGGTAATTTTTTTAAAAGCATTATCCCTTGTACTCCCTTCTGTTCTGAATTTTTCCCCTCCTTCCCTCCACCCCCTCCCCTAGATGGCAGGCATTCCCATACATGTTAAATATGTTATAGTATATCCTAGGTACACTATATATGTACAGAACCAAATTTTGTTGTTGTTGTTGTTGTTGTTGTTGTTGTTGCAAAGGAAAAATTGGATTCAGAAGGTAAAAATAATCTGGGAAGAAAAACAAAAAAACAAACAAAAACAATGCTCTCAGTTTACACTCATTTCCCAGTGTTCCTTTTCTGGATGTAGCTGATTCTGTCCTTCATTGATCAATTGGAATTGGATTAGCTCTTCTCTATGTTGAAGATATCCACTTCCATCAGAATACATCCTCGTACAGTATCATTGTTGAAGTGTATAATGATCTCCTAGTTCTGCTCATTTCCCTCAGCATCAGTTGATTTAAGTTTCTCCAAGCCTCTCTATATTCCTCCAGTTGGTCATTTCTTACAGAGCAATAATATTCCATAACCTTCATATACCACAATTTACCCAACCATTCTCCAATGGATGGACATCTGTTCATTTTCCAGTTTGTAGTCACTACAAAAAGGGCTGACACAAACATTTTGGCACACACAGATCCTTTTCCTTTCTTTAGTATTTCCTTGGGATATAAGCCCAGTAGTAGCACTGCTGGGTCAAAGGGTATGCACAGTTTGATAACTTTTTGGGCATAATTCCAGATTGCTCTCCAGAATGGCTGGATTCTTTCACAACTCCACCAACAATGCATCAGTGTCCCAGTTTTCCCACAGCCCTTCCAACATTCATCGTTATTTGTTCCTGTCATCTTAGCCAATCTGACAGGTATGTAATGATATCTCAGAGTTGTCTTAATCTGCATTTCTCTGATCAATAGTGATTTGGAACACTCTTTCATATGAGTGGAAATAGTTTTAATTTCATCATCTGAAAATTGTCTATTCATATCCTTTGACCATTTATCAATTGGAGAATGGCTTGATTTCTTATAAATTAAAGTCAATTCTCTGTATATTTTGGAGATGAGGCCTTTATCATAACCTTTAACTGTAAAAATGTTTTCCCAATTTGTTATTTCCCTTCTAATCTTGTTTGCATTAGTTTTGTTTGTGCAGAAACTTTTTAATTTGGTGTAATCAAACTTTTCTATTTTGTGATCAATAATGATCTCTAGTTCTCTTTTGGACACAAATTCCTTCCTCCTCCACAAATCTGAGAGGTAAACTATCCTATGTTCCTCTAATTTATTTATGATTTCATTCTTTATGCCTAAATCTTGGACCCATTTTGATCTTATCTTAGTATGTGGTGTTAAATGTGGTCTCTGCCATGTATAGAGACCAATTTAATCTTGGTACCAGAGAAAGTTACTAATAATTCAATATATCCAATTGGGAAATGGGTTACCATAGGAGGTGATGGGTTTTTCCCTTTGGGAGTTTTTCAAACAGAAAATGGGGTCAACATATATACACATTTTAATAAGTTTTGCTTTCAATAGGTGAAGGGCTGATTTTAGAATGAGAAGACCTATATTCAAATACTTGTTTGTTTCTTACTAACTCTTTGAGTGAGGACGTATGACAATCTCTCTCTGAGCCTTTATTGTCAAATTCACAATGAATGTATTAGACTAAATAATGGCTAAGACACTCTCCTGCTTAAAATCTTATGGCACTAAAAACATGGATATTAGATTAGTGGGGTTGTAGAGAATTAGTTTCTGCATTTAGAAGATGATAGAGAAAACATTTATTTATCACATAAAATGCTTTTCAGTCATTTTTATTAGCCTCTCAAAATTGAATTATTAGCATTTCAGATATAATAGTTAATCCTAGGTATATTCAAAGTCACAATTAATGAGTGTGTTGCCTCTTGATGAGTAAAGAACTGCTATGTCCAACCAGTGTAAGGGAAAAGGCTAATGGTTCATTCAATGGGATTGTTATTTACTTGGAAATTTGAGCTGACAAAAGTGAGAGAAAACAATTTTTATACTTAGAAAATTTGCACATGAAGGATTATATTTGATTTTCTTAATTTCCCTCCTTCCCTTACCAGTCCAGGGTACCCAACTTCTTTTCCTGGGATTAAACAATTCTCCATATCCTAGAGATGAAGTTCTCCCAGATTATTTAGGCTAGTATTTAGGTGACAAGAACACTGTAGATGACCAGGACCATCAGTAAAGTATTTCCAAAATTGAAAGACCTATCAGGGACAGTATGCAACCAATAGAGCTTTGAGAAATCCATAATCACATTCAAGCTACCATGGGGCAGGCAGAGTAGATTATAGTAGGTTTTTAGAAATGAAATATCCAAAATATCTCATTATAACAGTCTCTTCTGTCCCAAGAAACAGGTCCTGGTATAAATAACAAGGAAAATTCAATAAGAAGGCATCGATTCAAAGGAAATAAAGATTATGGCAATAAAGACATTTCAAAATGTTCCTTCGTAGAAATCTAGTTCTTGAAGAGAATTCATATAAGTTTCACCAAACCACAGGAGGGTAGTATCTCATCAAATACTAATAAGATAGGATGTCCCCAGGATCTTAAGTACAAAGATTTTTTTTAATTGTGTCATTAAAAAGTGGCTCTTACTAGAGTTTTAAATGAGTTACTTTTTTCCTGACTTGTTCAGATAAGGTTGAATTCAATGTTCACAATGGCTCTTTCTTCTATCTAGAAAGACACATTTCAAAAAGACAGATTTGTAATTTGCTAACTGAATATTTGCATTTTTAGATCAATTATCCATCAAAGAATGACCAGATCAATAGTGGTCATGAATAATGGCTGCTGGAGTCACTCAACATTGATTCTGAAGCAATGAGAAGGAATCATATGGAAATAAGAAAAAAGAAAAGGGGGATTTTTAGAAAGCAGAAATTATTTCTTTCTCCTTATTCTCTCATATAAATAAAGCGGTCTTTCCTCACATTTCCACCTTGCCAACTCTAATTGATTCATCCCTGGAAACAAACATCAATAGGTGTAGGTTAAAGTATATAAAATAGTTAGCAATTGTTTCTTGTGGATGTTATTATGTCTAGGAGATACAACTTGTTTTCTTCCTTTATCTCCTTTTCTTTTCAATCTATGTCTTTCTTCCCCAGCTGTTTTCACCTCTCATTCAGTTATGAAAGTGTGGTCTGGGGTCCCATGTAATGTACCAGATATGGATTTCACTAAATATTTACTATTTATATGACAATTCATGTTTCCTTTTCCTACACAAAAAGGTTGAATAGTTTTCTAGCAACTTGGATAAATATGAGAACTTTGTTTATATTCCCCAATTATATGTAAAAACAATTTTAACATTCATGTTTTTTTAAATTTGAGTTTCAAAGTTCTTCCCTCTCTCACTCTACTCATCCTCAGCAAAAAAAGCAAGAAATTTGATATAGGTGATAGAGGTAAGATGTGTATACCATATTTTCGTATTAGTCATAAATAAAACAGGCAAAAAATAAAGAAAAAGTACTTTCCAATATGCATCAAGACTTTATCAGTTCTTTCTCCAGAGATAGGTAACATTTTTCATTGTAAATCCTTTGGAATTGTCTGACAGTAGCTATGTCTGATAATCATATGATAACACAGCTAATAATCATATAATATTGCTATCACTGTGCACAATGTTTTCTTTATTATATTCATTTCACTTTGTATCAGTTCTTTTAAGTCTTTCAAATTCATTCTGAGAGTATCTTATTTTTAATAGCAAAATAGTATTCCATCAAAATTATATACCACATAGCAATCCTGATTTCAAATCAATAAAAAGAAAAAATATATTTAATTAAAAGACATGAGCAAAGAAACTACATTTTGCTAAAGGGTACCATAAGTAATGAAGTTTATATATATATATATATATATATATATATATATATATATATATATATATATATATATATATATATATATATATATATATATATATATATATATATATATATATATATATATATATATATATATATATATGTGTGTGTGTGTGTGTGTGTATGTATATACACTAAACATATATGCACCAAGTAGTATAGCATTCAAATATTCAAATTTCTAAAGGAGAAGGTAAGAGTGGCAAGGAAAAATAGACAGCAAAAGTATACTGGTGGGGGAACTCAACCTTGCTCTATCAGAACTAGATAAATGAAAAAATAAGAAAGAAGTTAAGGAGGTAAATAGAATTTTGGTATGATAGACCTTTAGAGAAAACTAAATGAGGACAGAAAGGAATATAACTTTTTCTCATCAGCACATGGAACCTACACAAAAACTGAACACATTTTAAGGCATAAAAACCTCAAAATCAAATACAGAAAGGCAGAAATAATAAATTCACCTTTTCCAGATCATGATGCAATAAAAATTTACATGTAATAAAGGACCAGGGGGAAATGGACCATATTAATTTGAAACTAAATAATCTAATTCTAAAGAATGAGTGGGTGAAACAGCAAAACAGACACAGCTGATAATTTCATCCAAGAAAATAACAATAATGAGACATCCCAAAATTTATGAGATGCAGCCAAAGAAGTTCTTGGGGGAAATTTTATATCTCCAGATACTTATTGCATTTAAAAAAAGAAAGAGAGATCAAAGAATTGAACATGCAACTAAAAAACCTTAAAAAAAAGAACAAATTAAAAAAACCCAATTAAATGCCAAATTTGAAATTCTGAAAATAAAAAATATTAATAAAATTGAAAGTAAGAAAACTATTGAACTAATAAACATAATTAAGAGCTGGTTTTATGAAAAAACAAAATAGATCAATTTCAGTTAATTTGATTAGAAAAATGAAATCAAATTGTTAATATAAAAAATGGTAGATTATTCACCTTCTATTTAACTCTTTGGTTCTAAGATATCATTTCTTAAAAGATAATTTATTGAAATATGATATTGAGTTTTATCATGGCTTTTAAATAGTCCAATAATTCTTAAATTATTTCTCCTGGAGCTATTTTTCAGATCAGTTGCTTTTCCAATAAAATGTTTCACATTTTCTTCTGCTTTTCTTTTATTCCTTTGACTTTATTTTATTGCCATTGGGTCTTTGATATCCCACAGACTCTACTTGCCCAGTTCTAATTTTTGAGGAATTATTTTCTTCATTGAGCATTTTTCTGTTTGTCAAATTGTGTTTGTTAAGGAGTTTTCTTCACTGGATTTTTATGCTCTTTTACCATTCGGCCTATTATATTTTAAGATTTTTTAAGTTTAAGTTTTTTTATTTTAATATATTTATTATATAAATATTTTATTATATATAATATGATATAAATATGTTTTATATGAATAAATTTAATTATTTTAAGATATTATTTTGAGAAGTATTTTTCTGGTCTTTTACCAAGCTGTTGATTCTTTTCCCCTGATGTTCTTGAATCAGTCTCATTTCTTTCCCCAAATTCCTTACATTTCTCATGTGATTTTTTTAAACTATTTTTGAGCCTTTCCAGGGAATCTTTTTGAACCTGTGACCAATTCATATTTGTTTCTTTGAGGCTTTGGATATAGGGTTTTTTTGGTCTTGTTAGTTTGTGTTTTGATTTTCCTCATCACCGTAGTAACTTTCTATGATCAGATTCTCTTTTTTGTTTGTTTTTTTGTTTGTTTTTTCAGCTTACAAATTGATTTTTGCTTTTATATGTTACATTTTGACTTTGCTTCTTGGATAGAGAGGGCACGGTTTCAAGCTTCAAATTTTTGTGTAGCTGTTTTCAAAGTTCTGGAGGTCCATAAATTTTCAATCTTTGCAAGGTGACATAATCTAATGATAGATGTGTTTACCATTCTCCTAGCCTCTGCTCTCATATGTGGATGGCCACAAGCATTCTTTTCCACCCTGAAACATCATTAGGGCTGCTATTCTTTGTGGCCACAAGTTCTGGTGTGCTAGTGTTTCTCCTCATCCAAGGCCTATAACCTAAGATTGAGATCTGCATTTATGTATAGGCAATGGTAGAGTCCCACACCAAGGGCCAGAAAAAGTCCTGTAATCTCCCTCTGACCAGTTGGCCGATCCCTTTACCATCTGGGGATGGTTATTGAGTTGTCCCCAAGGCCTACTGCTTGCTTGTTGAGATGTGACCTACACCAAACTGTGCTCTACCCTAATCATTCTAGGACAGACCTTTCCTATCAAAATTCAGTCTTAGATTGGAAAATTATTTCACCTCATTGTTCTGTGGGTTCTTTTCTTCAGTCTCCATTTTGAGTCATCATTTAAAGTTGTTTGGGTAGAATTTTGGAGAGCTGAGGCAAATCTTTACCTTTTCTTTTTGATTTTTCACCCAATTTAAATCATTATAACCTAAGCACTTTTATTCCCAATATTCTTTTATCTGGAAGACATAGTTGAAGAGTAAGGATCCCAGTGGTGTTTATAAATTGCCATAAGATTTATATTGTTTGGGTTCAGTGGAAGCATTTTGTACTCTATTGATAATTCCTTGACTCTTCATTGAACTAATTGATTTTAAGAGACATGCTATTTGACTATTAAGACAATCCAAAAATGGGTCAGATTTTTTTCCAATGGCATGTTTAATGATATAGACACAGCCACAATCTTTGAGATGTCAACAGAATAATTTCTTATATAATTTCTTTTGGAACAGAAAACTGGAGCACAAACATTTATAGATAAGCCATTAATGAGCTGGAATTTCTAAGCACAAAGCAGAAACTATAATTATTTGTCTGTAACCAAAATGTATTCATGATGTTTTCTGTAGGAAAAAAAATATCTGAGAAATATAGTGTTAGCAAATTCATGTGTTTTCCTTCAATCTATTGCCAGGGGCATGATCATTTTTATTGAGTTTTGTACATTATTTAATAACATACAGTCAAGTGATTGGGGGAGATCTTCCTTCAATTCTGATATCCTGGGACACTCAACAGTAACCTTTTTCCATGTGCACTATTTGACAATTCATAAGAGATACACTCATGTGCAGATGCATGTTATTCATTGGGAGGAATTTAATCAGACTCCTCAAAACAAGAGAGACATTTAGTGTTATTAAAAATAATGGATATGTATTAAATTTTAAAAATGACCATTCCAGAAAAAAATGGAAATGCTAAAAAACCTTTGGAAGAAGTATTAATGAAATAAAGATGCAAATACCCCCAGCTCATGATCATCAGGATAAAACAAAAAGAGCAACCATTAAAAAGGTTTGCAGAATCACAGAATTGGAAGGTTGGTCCCACAGCTTATGAAATAGAATATTCACTATAACATAAATGGAAAGTGGCAAATATTATTTTACTTAAAGACCTACATTAGGAAGAAAATCAGTATTTTGTGAGAGCCCCCAAGTTGGCCATTGTACTTTAGTATAGCTGCAGTTTGGAGGAAGATTCTTCCCCTCACCTAAACTTGATTAAAAACCATATGTTTTGCAAGGCATGCCCTTTGTCTCTGACTTTGCTGTCCTGAGATGACAACAACTAGCATATTTTCACTTATTTTTCTCTAGGGAAAGCATTTTCAAAGTTTCTTTAGCTAATACATGCATGGCAAACTGACAGTTCTTCAGCTCCAGATGTGTTTTGCTGGATACTCTTCAGCACCTCAGTGACCATCCTGAACTATGAGGCCCCCAACTGAACACAAGCATACCTTTGAGTATTGAAAGATGGACATCTTTGCACCCCAGGAAGCTGTATCTCTCTTAAGTCAACTTAAATCCCAATAGTTGTCTCTCATGAAATATTACAGTTAACTCATCCTGAGCTGGAAACTCACTAAACCCTCAAGATTTTTTTTCAAACATCAATCTAAACATGACTCCTTCACCATGCCTTATGGGAGCAATTTTTAACAAAAGTGTAATACTTTACATTCACTTATTTTGTATTCATTCTTATTAGATTCATCTCAATATTGAAGCCTGCAGGTCTTTTAGGAACCTGGCTTGATCCCTCATTGCATTAGTTTTTTCATTCTCAGTTTTATAGCATCTGTAGATTTCTGTCATTTTGTGCCAGAAGGCTCACATTTCAGTTCTGCTTTTTTAGTGTTATTTACTATATTCTATTTTCAGTCATAGTCCCCTCTAAATCTCAATCCTTTCACCTAAAAACAAAAAGGTTGCATTCCAACTCTAAACATTCATTTTTATTCTAAAGACATAATCTCCAGATAATTTTAATGTGTGTGGAGCTGAGCCAACTGAAGCCAACTCTATACTTTTCACACCATTTTTTGTAACTTGAAAATTTGCAGGGAAATGGTTATGTACACTATATTATTTTCCTCACATTTGCTTCATATATTTTTACATAAAGGTTAAAGAAATAAGGCAAATCATGATGTTAATGATTTTAATAATAATTAATAATAATAATAATAATAATGATAGTTACTAAATAGTACAATGGATATACCATTGGGCCTAGATCAGAAAAAAAAATTCAAATGGGGTCTTAATTGCATTCCAGCTTCATGACTCTGGGCAAGTCATTTAAAATCTGCCTTCATTTCATGTTTTAAATTTATTTAGTATTTTATTTTCTCCCAATTATATGTACAAATCATTTTAACATTTGTTTTTAAAACTGTGAGTTCCAAATTCTCTCTCCCTCTCTACTGTACCTCATTGAGAATGAAGCAATTCGATATAGAGTACACATGTAGTAATACAAAACATATTTCCATATTAGTCATGAGGTGAAAGAAAACAAAGACAAAAAATTAAGAAACATAGTTTTATAAACTGCTTCAGTTTTATTCAGGTATCATCAATTCTCTGGCTTTGACTCTGGTTGTGAATAATATTTTCATAGAAAACTTTTCAGAGCTGTCATTCAGAAAAAAAGAAGAAGAAGAAGAAGAAGGAGTAGTGATCCTGATATCAGATAAAGCAAAAGCAAAAATGAATCTAATTAAAAGAGATAAAAAAGGAAACTAAATCTTACTAAAGGGTACCATAGATAATGAAGTAATAACACCAGTAAACATATATGCACCAACTGGTATAATATCCAAGTTCCTAGAGATGTTAAGAAAGATGCAAGAAGCAACAGGCAGCAACACTATACTACTAGGGGATCTCTAATGTATTCTATCAGAGTTAAATAAATCAAACCACAATATAAAAAAGAAATTAAGGAAGTAAATAGAATTTTAGAAAAGTTAGATGTGAGAGACCTTTTGACAAAACTGAATGGGAACCATAAAGGAATGTTTTTTTTTTCCTCAGTAGTATATAGAACCTACACAAAAATTGATCCCATATTAGGGCATAAAATCCTTAAAATCAAACGCAGAAAGGCAGAAATGCTAAATAGATCCTTTTCAGATCATGATGCAATAAAAATTACATGTAATAAAAAGGCAGGAAAAATACACAAAAAATTAATTGGAAACTAAATAATCTAATCAAAAGAATTAGGGGGTGAAACAAGTCATACACACAATTGATAATTTCATCTAATAGTATGACAATAGTGAGAAAACATCCCAAAATATATGGGATGCAATCAAAGAAGTTCTTGGGGAAAATTTTATTTTTCTAGACACTTACTTGCATAAAATGGAAAAATAGAAGATGAATGAATTGGGCATACAATTAAAAAGCCTAGAAAAAGAAGAAATTTAAAACCCCTAATTAAATGCCAAATTTGAAATGCTTAAAATAAAAGGGGAGATTAATAAAATTGAAAGTAAGAAAACAATCCACTAATAAGCAAAACTAAGAAGTGGTTTTATGGAAAAACTAGATAAACCTTTAGTTAATTTGATTACTAAAAGGAAAGAAGAAAATCAAATTGCTACTATCAAAATGAAAAGGTTAACTTTCCAATAATGAAGAGAAAATTAGAGCAATAAGTAGGAGTTATTTTGCCCATTTATATGCCAATAAATATGAAAAACTAAGTGAAATAGATTAATGCTCACAAAAATATGTATTGCCCAAATTAACAGATAAAATTATTTAAATAGTCCCATTTTAGAAAAAGAAATTAAACAAGCTATTAATGAGGTCCCTAAGAAAAAAAAATCTCCAAGGCCAGATGGATTTACAAGTGAATTCTACCAATCCTTTAAAGAACATTTAATTCCACTACTATGAAAATTATTTGGAAAAATAGGGAAAGATTCTTTTTATGACACAGATATGGTGCTAATACCTAAACCAGGTAGGGTCAAAGCAAAGGAAAAAAATTTCCCTAATTAATATTAATACAAAAATCTTAAATAAAATATTGGCAGAGATTATGCCAAGTTATTATAAGGATAATATACCATGACCAAGTAAGATTTATACCAGGAATGCAAGACTGGTTCAATATTAGAAAAACTAATAGCATAATTGACCATAGCAATGAAATCAAACTAACAAAAATCATATGATTATCATATGATATAGAAAAAGCATTTGACAAAATCCAATACCCATTCAAAAACACTAGAAAGCACAGAAATAAGTGGAGTTTTCCTTAAAATAATCACTACACATCTATTTAAAACCAACAGCAAGCAGCATGTGTAATTGGGATAAACTAGAATCATTCTCAAGAAGATTAGTGATGAAACAAGATTTCCCATTATCAACATTACTATTCAATATTGTATTATGAATGTTATCTGTAGCAATGAGAGAAAAAGAAATTAAAGGAAAGTAGGTAATGAGGAAGCCAAATTATTATTTTTTGCAGATGATATGATGGCATACTTATAGAATCCAAGAACATAAACCAAAAATGACTAGAAATGATTAACAATTTTAGCAAAGTTGTAAGATACAAGATAAATCCACATATATCATCAGCATTTCTATGTTATCCACAAAGTCCAGCATCAAGAAAGACAAAGAGAAATTCCATTTACAATAACTGTAGATAATATAAAATATTTGGAAGTCTACCTGCCAAGGCAAAGTCAGGAACTACATGAACACATTTACAAACACTTTCCATACAAATAAAATCAGATCTAAATAACTGGAAAAATATCAAATGCTCATGAGGAGGCCAGGCTAATATAATAAAAATGGCATGTCTGTCTAAATTAATCAGGTTATTTAGTGCAATATTAACCAAACTCCCGAGAAATTATTTTATAGAACAAGAAAATGATAAAGTTCATCTGAAAGAATAAAAGGTCAAGAATTTCAATGACATTAATGGGAAAATGCATATGAAAGTGACCTAATTGTACCAGATTTAACTGTATTATAAAATGGCTCTCATCAAAACCATTTGGTACTAGATAAAAAATAGAATACTTGATCAGTGGAATAGGTTAGGTCCACAAGACACAATAGACAATGATTATAGTAATCTAATATATGGTAAACTCAAAGATGTCAGCTTCTAGAATGAAAACTCACTATCTGACAAATATTGCTGGAAATATTGGAAAATTGTATGACAGAAATTAGGCACTGACCAACACCTAACATCATATACCAAGATATGGTAAAAATGGCTTCAAGATTTAGACATAAGGAGTGATATTAGAAGAATAAAGTATAGTCTACTCAGATCTGTGGAGAAGGAAGGAATTTATTACTAAAGAAGAACTAGAGTTCAGTATGAAATGCAAAATGGATAATTTTGATTATATTAACTTTAAAAGGTTTTATACAAAGAAAACCAATGCAGACAAGATTAGAAAAAAATCTGAAAACTAGGAAAAAAATATTTACATTCTAGAGTTCTTATAGAGCCTTCATTTTTAAAATTTAAAGAGAATTTACTCAAATTTATGAATGGTCAAAAGATATGAACAGACAATTTTCAGATTAATAAATTAAAACCATGTGTAGTCATATTAACAAATGCTCTAAATCACCATTGATCAGAGAAATGCATATTAAGGCAACCCTGAGATATCATTATACACATCTCAGATTGCCTAGATGACAAAAGATATTGATGAATGTTGGAGGGGATTTGGGACACTAATACATTGTTGGTGGAGTTATGAACTGACCCAATCATTCTGGAGAACAATTTGAATCTGTGCCCAAAGGCACAGGGCTATTTGTGTATATCCTATTTGTGTATATCCTCTGATCAAGCAGTGTCTCTACTGGGCTTGTATCCCAAAGAGATCATAAAAAGAGAAAAGGACCCACATGTTCAAAAATGTTGGTAGCAGCCCTTTTAATAGTGGCAAGGACTTGGAAACTGAGTGGATGTCCATAGTTGGAGAATGGCTGAATAAGTTAGGGTATATAAATGCAATGGAATATTAGTGTTCTTTAAGAAAATCAGCAAAATGATATCAGAAAGGGTTACATGAACTGAAACCAAGTTAAGTGAGTATAACCAATAGATTTTGTACACAGCAACAAGATTATGTGATGATCAATTATGATGGAAGTGGCTTTTTTCAACAATGAGATGTTGAAGACCAATCCCAATGGACTCTGATGAGGAGAGCCATCTGTATCCAGAGAAAAGACTGGGGAGACTGTGTAGATTTTTTTCCTTATTTTCCCCTTTCTAAACTGATTTTTTTTTCTGTGCAGCATGATAAATATAAAAATATGTATAGAAGAATTGCACATGTGTAACACATATTTGGTTATTTGCTATTCAGGGGAGCAAATGGGAGAGGGAGGGAGAAAAATTTGGAACAAAAGGTTTTGCAAGGATGAATGTTAAAAAGTATCTTTCCATGTATTTTCAAAATAAAAAGTTAATGCTTTTTTAAAATAAAAAGGGGGGAAATGAGGACTTTGTCAGAGAACAAAAACTTCAAAAAATTTTCCCCACTTACTATTAAGTATTTATCTCTCCATCCTCTTCCCCCTGTTTATTTTATTCTCTATTTTTAAAACTGCTCTGTCCTTTCTCAAAAGTGTTTTGCTTTTTACTATACTCCTTCCTCCAATCTACCCTCTCTTCTATTCATATTCCCTTCCTCTTCTACTTTCCTGTAGGGTAAAATAGATTTCTATACACAGTTTGTGTTTGTTATTCCTTGCTTGAGCAATTTCTAATGAGAGTAATGCTAAGTCACTCGGCTTTACTTCCCACCTTTTCCTCTTCATAGTTTTCTTATCTCTTTAAAGTAAGATAACTTACCTCATTCTATCTCTTTCTTTCATTTTTTCCCAGTATATTCCTCACTTAACTCCTTAATTTTATTTTTTAAAATATCATCCCTTCACAATCAGTTCACATCTCTGTCCTCTGTGCATACACACACACACACACACACACTCTAACTACACTAAATACAAGAAAGTTCTCTTGAGTTACAGGCATCATCTTTCCATACAGGAGTACAAACAACTTAATCTTATTAAGTCTCTTAGATTTATGTTTCTTGTTTATCTTTTTATGTTTCTTTTAAATCTTATGTTTGAAATTCAAATTTTCTATTCAGCTCAAGTATGCTTTATTTCATTGAATATTCATTTTGCCCCAAATGATTATACTCAGTTTTTCTAAGTAGGTAATTTTGGGTTGTAACCCTAGCTCCTTTGCCCCTCAGAATATCATATTCCAAATCCTCCAAACCTTTAAGGTAGAGACTGCTGACCCTTGTGTTACTCTGACTGGGGCTACTTGATACTTGAATTGTTTTTTTTTTTCTAGCAGTTACAATATATTTTTCTTTGACTTGGAAGCTCTGGAATTTGGTCATAATATTTCTGGGAATTATTTTGGGATCTCTTTCTGGAGGTTATTGGTGGATTCTTTCAATTTTCACTTTATCCTCTTGTTCTAGAATATCGGGGCAATTTTCCTTGATAAGTTCTTGAAAGATGATACCTAGGCTGTTCTCTTGATCATGGTTTGTGTAGTACAATAATTCTTAAATTATCTCTCTTGGATCCATTTTCCAATGGGATTTTCACATGATCCATTCTTTTCCTTTTGTTTTAGTGTTTCTTCATTTATCATAAAGTCATTAGCTTCCATTTGCACAATCCTAATTTTCTTCAGAAGCTTTTGTAACTTCTTTTCTATTTGGCCAATTCTACTTTTTAAGGGTTTTTTTTTCCTTCAATATGTTTGTGTACCTCTCTTTCTATTTGGCCAATTCTGCTTATAAGGCATTTTTCTCATTGGTTCTTTGTATCTCCTTTATTATTTGGCCTAGTTTGTTTTTTTAAGGTGTTATTTTCTTCACTGTTTTTATGTGTGTGTCTCTTTTACCTAGCTGTTGTCTTGTTTTTTATGATTTTTTGTATCACTCTCATTTCTTTTCTCAATTTTTGCTTTACCTCTCTTACTTAATTTTCAGAATCCTTTTTGAGCTCTTCCAAGGTTCTCAGAACAATTCAGATGTGTTTTTTTCTTGAAGACTTTAGATGTAGGAGCTTTGACTTTGTCATTTTCTTCTTGGTGCATATCATGAGATATTTTGCAAAATTCCTAGCTAAAATTTAATTTTACAAGAATTCTTCTAATCAACTCATGTATCCAATCAACAAGTATTAAGCATATAAACTTATTGCCAAGTAATGAGGATAGAAAAAAAAATCAAAATGTATCTCTCTGCTCCAAAGAAGCATAGATTCTCTAATGAGAGAGACCATTTCCTCTACATAAATAGGCATATCCAAGGTACATGCAAAGTAGATGAAAGATAATCAAAGAGACTAAAGGAATGAAAGAATCTACTATTATTTCTTGACAGACTCCAAAATAATCATATGTAACTGGGATTATTCTCCATTTAAGATTATTGCAAAGCCACCGTACACATAAAGGGACAAAGCATACTTTCAAATCTCAGACTTTCCAACGTCCTTATCTGTTTTTTCTTCACCCCTTGATTAAATGGTAATCAAAAGTGATGTCCAGCAGACATTACTGAATGGGACAGTTTGGATGAGAAGTAGTTTTCATTTAAAATTTGTTCTGTCCATTTTCTGTTTCTACCTACTGATATCATCTCAGGCTTAACTTATTTTTTTTGAGAAAATTAATTCTCCTGCATTTCTTTTCTGTAAGTAAAAATAAAGCAAGCCCTTGGTGCAAAGTTGCCTGCATGTTTGGAATATATGAAATGATCTCATGAGGATTTTAGTCTAAGTAAAGTTTCTATATGACTTTTTTTCTGAAAAACTAAAAAGCTCAAAAATACATTTTGTAAGAAAAAAAGAAATTCATAAAAATTCTCTAAGATACCAGGCAATCTAGTGATTACTAAGGAGATGATTGTCTCCTAGAGAGTAGTCAAGGCAAATCAACATAAATTCATTATGCAGTTACTATGTGCTAGTCATTGTCCTAAGCATTGATAAAATAAAGAATTTGGCATAATCATTTATACACTCTAGCCCACCTTCCTTTTTTAAAATCACATGTTCTACAGAAAAATGCAAATGCAATAAAATTATCCTATCTTTAATAACCAATTGTAAAAAAAGGAAAATGATCAGCAAGAAAATTTTAAAATATCAAGAAATATCTAGAAATGAACCAAGCCACTCACTGCATGAATCAAAACAAACTAACAAATAAAAGCAATGGAGAAACATAAAGGGATAGACTTAACACTCATACTGTTATTTCTTCACTTAGCCATACAGAAGCCAATTACTCATTATTGGATTTTCTTGATAAATTGAGCTGTGATCCAGAAAAAGGAAAATCTCAGGTCACAATCTCCAAATAAACATCCTGGAGAGCATCCTCTACACACTGCTGCTCTTTCTGATACTGCCATGTCTTTTTTCAACACTCTGACTTTTTAAAGTATCTCTTCAGCACAAATTTCTCCCCTATAGGTCTGATCCACAATAGCTTCTTCTCTTCCAGAGATGAAAATAAATTAATTTCATATCATTATCAATGAATGTCCCCTTCACTAAGTAGACAGAGAGCAGAGTCCAACTTTAACAAAAAGTTCAAAATAAAATCAAAATAAAAAAAAAAAACATAAAATGAGCAAATGAACATTGATATTAAAAATCCACTCTGGTGTCGGGGAGCACCAAGACATAAACTCAAAAGAAGACAGTCATGTGAAAACAGTTTATCAAAAAGAAAAAGCTGAAGGAAAATAATAGACACTAATCCAATAAGAATTTCTGAAAAACTTAAAGAAAGCAAAAAAAGTGGCAAAGAAAAATGGGGGGGGAGCATGATAAAGGAAAATTATGAAAAAAACACAACAGCTTGGCAAAGGAGACACAAAAAAAATCCAAAAGAAAATAAAATTAACAAAACCAAAATGAAACAGAATTGGACTAATGGTAAAAGGAAAGCAAAAAATGTACTGTAATTTAAAGCTTTTTTTAATGGCTGAAAGAAAACAAGACAAAAAGGTGAAATATTGCAATGAAAAAAACAAATATCCTGGAAAATATATCAAGGAGAGCTCATTTAAGAATTATTGGACTAGCTAAAATACAGTCATAATTACATAAAATTTAGCAGCTTGCACATTAAAGAAATAGAAGACATAAAACAATATTCTGAAAGACAAAGAAGATAGAAATATTGTCAAAAACAACATACCGGCAATACTAAGTATAATCCTTCAAAGAGAGAATTCATATTTTAAAAAAATAGAAAACATCAGAGCATGCCTGATGAAAAGACCAAAGCTGAATAGAAATTTTAAATTCAATCACAAGATTTAAGTGAAGTTTAAAAAGATAAACACAAAAGAGTAATCAAAAGAGACCGGACAAAGTTAAATCATTTATATTCCTACATGGAAAGGTGATAATTTTATTTCCTAAGAATTTTTATCATAATTAAGGCAGTTAGGAATGCACATAGAAGACATGTGTGTGAGTTGATTTTGGGATTCTCTCTGTTGGGAACACAATATGTAACTTTGCTTTACCTCTGGTAGACTTTTTCTTCTCTTCTTGTGAGAGGATGATGATGATACAAGAAGACTAAGAGGCAGTTGCTGTTCTCTGACTGCCCCGATGAGAGGGCATTTCATTGGCTGACCTCTCCTCTCTTCCCTCTGCCTTCAATTTATTTTCCCAGTCCACAAGCAACACCTGTGTCAGTAAAGGCTGCCCTGCAACTCCCTAAGATATTATGATCCAAAGCTGTGGAGGCTCCCAGAGAATTGACCTGCCCCTTCCAGTGCACTTGGGCATGGTCCTTAAGAGATCTCCAAAATAAATCAAATGAAGGGGTGAGGTAAAAAAAAAATGTGATGGGAGAAGGGAAGAGGGAGATGTAGAATGGGGAATTTTTTTCTCACAAAAAAAAAGGTTTACAAAGAAGGTCTTTTACAATGGAATGGAAAATGGGGAGGCGGCTATGATTTGAGCTTTTGTCAGAATTGATTCAGAGGGAAGAATATGTATGTTTGTTTATATATACATTTATATACATGCATCCATGATGTTGATGTTATGTAAAGAAATTTATTAGCCAATAGGAAAATAAGATGGGGTAAGGATAAGAGATATAGGGACAAAAGAAATCAAAGGCAGTGGTCAGAAGCACATCAGTTCTTTGAAAAGGGACAGAATAAAAACAGAAAGAAGAAACAAAAGAAAATAAGATAGCAAGTAAGTAATTAAATCAGTCAGTAATTGTGAATGTCAATGAGAGGAGTCCACCTATAAAATGGAAGTGGCTAGAAGACTGGATTAGAACCTAGAATCTAATAATATGTTGTTTACAAGAAAAACATTTGGAACCCACATAGTTAACATAAAGGTCTGCAGCAATATCTATTATGCTACAACTGAAGGAAAAAAAGATAAGAATAGCAATCATGATCTCAGATAAAGCAAAAGCAAAAATAGACTTAAATAAGAGATATAGTCAAGGAAACTAAATTTTGTTTAAAAAGTAACAGACAATGAAGCATTTAAAAAAAATGTACAAGTTTCTCTGACAAAATTCTCATCTATAAACATATAGGGAAATAAGTCAAATTTTAAAAATGAAGCCATTTTCCCAATTGGTGCTATATGAATAGGATGTTTTCAGAAGAAATCAAAATGATTTATAATCACTTTAAAATGTTCTAAATTATTCTTGATTATAGAAATGCAAATTAAAACAATTCTTATGTACCACCTCACATCTACTTAGAAATGACAACTATTGAGGGGGA